>NC_056726.1:1420291979-1420324479 GCF_019279795.1 Protopterus annectens
TTCCCCGACCCGTACTTTGAAGGGCCGGGAGGTCTGTCCCACACAAAATGCCCAACAGCTACATTGGGCTAAATAAATAACCCAACTAGTACTGCAATTGGCAAAAAAAGAAACATCATAAACAAGTGGAGAATTTTGACTGGTAAAACTGTTCGACTTGAGCACCCTTGGGCAACATAAACAATGCCCACATGGATGGCAACCAACCAATGGTTGCCCAGTTATCGTTGTTTGAAATGGGGGATTGGAGGGATGATTAAACATCCTTTTGTAATGATTAAATAAAGATCCCAATGACCGCCCCTTATGAAAAGAGTAAGAACACTGATCTTTGATATATCTGTTCAGTGAGTTATCTGACTGTAATACATACCAATGTCTCTGAATAAAATTCATAAAGCTACTAGTGTTTCTGCCATAGGTGGTGATTAATCTAAGCTCCTGGGATTGATGCATTGGCTTAGTATGATATGATAGCAACTTTATCCTATCTTGTTGGTTAGCAAACCGGCTGGCTCTAGTGATGTCACCTACTTGATATCCCCTGCTCTTAAATCTAGCTGTTAACTCCTGGCGATGGGGGGCATACCTGGAGGAATCAGAACAAATTCTCCTGATATGAAGAAATTGTGACTTGGGGATATTCCTGATGTCATGTTGTGGGTGGAAGCTCGTGGCATGAAGTAGGGTGTTGAACTGAGGAAACTTCCTAAATACCTCACTTTCCAAAGTGTCCGACTCAGTTCTCTTAATTAGCACATTCAGGAAAGTGATTTCCGATCTATCAAAAATTAGCTTAAATTCAACAATCCACTTGTTGCAATTCAGATATTCCATAAATTCAAATAAAAATGCCTCATCCGCTTTCCACACCAACCGTCATCAAGATATCTCCACCAGATGTCTAATTCATTCATAAAAATATTATGATTGCTATGATAGATCAATTGTTCCTCCACGTAAGCCATAAACAGGTCTGCATATATGGGGGCAAAAGAAGCCCCCATGGCAGTACCTTGAACCTGCCAGAAACATCTATCCTTAAAATAAAAAACATTATGGGTAAGTACCAATTCAGCCATACAAACCAGAAGAGTATTAAAACCTGGGCAATACATATTGGTCTGATCAAGACAATATTGTAAAGAAATAAGTCCCGCCCAATGGGGGATACTAGTGTATAAGGAGGTGACATCTAAAGTACATAAGAACCAGCCCGGTTCTAGTTGCATATCGGATATAATGGCAAGGAACTGTGTGGTATCCTGTATTCTGGCCCATATCAGAGACAGCAAAGGTTTAAGATAATGTGTAAGAAACTCTGACAAGGGCTCAGTCAACGAGCCTCTACCAGAGACAATAGGTTGACCAGGCGATCTATTGGGATCTTTGTGGATCTTGGGCAAAAAGTAAATATATTGTTGTCTGGGGTGATCGACCTTTAGATGATAACACGTATCAAGAGTAATAATACCCTCCTCTTCCGCTAGATCCAAAAACTGATCAATGTCTTGTTTAAACTTACTTGTTGGGTCGGTAGGCATTGCCATATAATGAACTTCATTTGACAGTTGTCGCTCTGCTTCTGCCTCATAATCCACCCAGTTCTGAATCAACACAGCCCCACCCTTGTCTGCCGGTAAAATGACAATATCATGATTGTTAATAAGATGTTCAACACACAATCTTTCTTGTGAATTAAGATTGTCTTTAATAATATTATACTTGCTCAGATTTAAATATAAATCCTTAAGGACCTCATTCTGAAAGGCCTGTACTATGGGTGACATTGGTGGTTTGAACTGTGAAGGTCTGAATCGTAAAGATCTGAGGCCAGATTGTTCTACTTTGTCCCCTTCCAGATCCTGAAAAAATAATTTTCAATTAAGGGTATGACAAAAGCTGACAACATCATTTGCAAAATAATGCTCTGGAACCCAAAATCCTGGCACAAAACCCAATCCTTTATTTAACACCTGACGTTGTTGTTCATTGAGTATAGCAGAAGAAATATCGTGTACATTATTCACTTCAACAATCAAATTTTGGTCATGTTCTGAAGAATCACCCCAAGATCCATGGCGTCTTTTGTGTTTCCTCCCACCTCGTCTCTGTGCTCTATGCCTAAAGGGATCCCCCCTGTCAAACTATGCTCTAAATTATTCCACTTGCGAACTGGTGAAGCCCTGGTGTGGCCATCCTCCCAATCCGTATGTGATGATGACTCATCCCCAGAGGTAGCAGACTCCCTACCTCTTTTTTTAAGTATAGACGTAGGTTGAAAACCCCTGGGCTTACTTAAACTATGATCAGATGTAACAAATTTCACCCTGGGTTGCACCTCAAAAGGTTTGCCTCTATCATAATCAAAACAGTGTAAGAAACGTCTCTGTGTGTGCTAGATTTTCAGTCCATATATTTCTAATTAATCACTGTATATTAATCAGATCACACAATAGTAGTAGAAGTAGCAAACGTAAACTCGTCTCAAGTCAAAACAAAACAAAAAGTAATAATAGAAAATATATAATTGTACAGCATTACTAAGTATTCGAAAGTAATTAAAGTAAAGTAAACAGGTTGGGAGGGTGGCCTAATGGTTAAGGTATTTGCCTTATAAACACAAGGTGCAAGGTTTGAGTCTCACAAGGGATAATTGGCTAGGCTTAAAATGGCTCGCAAGGACAGTTAGCTTAGTACTAACCTATGAACATATGCAAGGCAGGCAGTCTGTTTCCAGTCAAAAATCCTTTATTAAGTACACAGACAAGCGATCCAAGTAAAACAAAAATAGAGTAATAATTTCCTCACAAGCTTTCAAAATATATATATATATACTTTTTATCAGGCATGGGAGTGGCTTATTGTGCTGTAAAACAAAGTGTTATTGGTACACATGTTAAATTCTCATCCCTTCCCCCATCAGTGTGACATTTGAGCTGGTCCTGCCCTACTTAGTAGCTGTCATAATATATAACCCTTATGTACTTTAAATAAAATTTATAATGATGTGGTACCTTTTATTTAACCAAATTATTAAGTAGATTATTAAGTCTGTGATTTTATCCAAGACAATATTTTATTTATTTATTTTATTTATTTTACATTTGTTGACCGGGCTAGTCTGGCTGGATACATGTCCATTTTCAGCAGAGGCCCGAGGAGAAAAGCTCCACTATATACTAGTAAATAATAATGATAAAAATAAACAAAAAAAGCACAATAAGATAGAAATTATAAGCATGTAAAGAACTATTCCCAAGTAGCAAAGTAACAGTGCAAAAGTAATATATAAAAACTAAACATAGTGTGAGGATTTCTATTACAAATAGAATATACTACAAGGCTGGAAATATATCAACCTTAGTTCATTTGGCAATCAAAAAAATATATATAAATTTATACATATTCATTTTGCATGTAAAAATCAATTTCTATTTTCATAACCTATTGTTAACAAAGATCGATTTCGTCCTTCTAGACTTCTTCAGGTCTGTGTACAAGAACCCTAAAAACCTATATAATTGTATAATTAGTTAGAAATGTTATTACATATTTTGAATAAAGTGGAAAAAAGAACCAGAAAAAAATAAAAATAAGAAAAAATGTATGAATGATGATGGAAACAAAATATACACTTAAATTTCAACTGATTTAAAATGGTAAATAGCCACAAAGAGACACAGACGGCTGTAAAATCCAAAATAAGGCCTTTACTGAGTGAAAAAAACACAAGCGCTTTTACATTTAAGCTTCATCAGGTGTACTTAAGCACTATTGAAACACACCTTTATACACTCAAGAACATCACATGATACACAGTCACATGACAATAAAATACAAAAATATATAAAAACATTTATTCAAATTAAACATATATAAAAATCATCTATGTAAAGGTCTCATTTTAAGTCTAGGTCTCAAAGGGATACACTCATTCAACCCATGTCCTTCACTGCTCCTCAGTCTAGTAATCCAAATTGCCTCCAAATTCTCTGTTTTATTACATACATCACCAAACCTCAGACTCTCGTAAATTAATCCAATCACCCTAAACCTAAAAACATGAGAAGTGTCTGTACTTAGGACATGCTTAGCTAATACATTGGTCTTATTGCCCTTTCTGATGTTATATGAATGTTCCCTAATCCGGTCCTTGAGGTACCTATCTGTCTTGCCAACGTAGAACTTTGCACAGATACAACAGCAAGCAAGATAAACCACATGTTGACTTTCAAAAGTGGCAGAAACCCTAAAAAGGTAATCTCTGTCCTGATCAGGATGATGAAATACCTTATTGCTATCAATATACCCACACCAATTACATCGCCCACATGGTCTAGTACCACTATAGCCAATATCTGTCCTAGCCTCCTTAGGGTAACATAACCTACTCTTAAGTGATTTGTCATTTCTAAAACTAAACCTAGGAACAGAATCGACAAATCTCGCAATTTCATTATCTGTCATCAGGACTTGCCAATGATTTTTAATAATATCAATATACTTACTTACATCCGCAGTATACTTCAAAGAAATTTTCAAGTTAGTATGAGAGGATCTCATCATAACTTCACCGGAGGAATCTATCTTCCTAGAGAAGAACGGTTTAGCCTGCTTACCTCTCTTCTCTACCACACTTGGTACATGCTCTGTGAGACATCTTTCATTATATCCTCTGTCCTTTAAAAACATCAAGACCCTATTCAATTCAAAATTAAAATCTCCCTCTCTAACATTCAACCTAGATGCTCTCATTACTTGATTCGTAACAATGTTCTTAAATATATGCGGTGGATGTGCACCTGCGATGTAAGAGATGATTAACATGACAATCCTTCCTGTATTGCTTCATGTACATCTTTCCTTCATGATCTCTAATCACAACTACATCTAAAAAAGTCCATACTCTCACCTGACATCCTATGTGTAAAATGCAAGAAAGGAGTAGTATTATTAACATAAATCATAAAATCAGAAAACTGTTCATTATTCCCTTCCCACAAAATAAAAACGTCATCCACAAATCTCTGTTAAAATGAGATAAGATGACTGAAATGACCTTTAAAGATATACTCTTCTTCCCAACTGGCCATGACAGCATTGGCGTAGCTATTGGCACAAGAAGTGCCCATAGCTACGCCATTGCATTGTCTATACACATCACCACCAAACAAAAATAAATTATGTTCTAACACCAATTCTAAAAGATGAAGTAGCAAAATAATAGTATCAGCAGTGTACTGCGTAAAATTCTTCAAAAACTCTTGTACAGCTGCCAGCCCCACTGTATTCAGAATCACTGTAAAGAGAGAGACTACATCAAGAGTAACAAAAAACGCCATAGAATCATTGTATGTAGAAAAGAAACCATATAAATCCTTCAAAAAATGCTCAGTGTCCCAAAGAACATGCTCTCTATTGTTCAAGGCTGGTCTCAGATGTTTTTCTATGAAAATAGAGATAGATTCTCTATAGAGATAGAGGGTTGGGAGGGTGGCCTAATGGTTAAGGTGTTTGTCTTACAAACACAAGGTGCAGGGTTTGAATCTCACAAGGGATAATTGGCTAGGCTTAAAATGGCTCGCAAGGGCAGTTAGCCTAGTACTAACCAATGAACCTATGAACCTATGATTCCGTGCACCAATCTCTACTAGAGACAATTGGTCTCATAGGCGGATTACTAATTGACTTATGGACCTTTGGTAGTCCCTGTAATATTGGTATTGTGGGCTTATCTACTATAAAATAATCCAGTAGCTTATCATCAATCAACTGCTCTTCTAATCTTCTTCTTCTTCTTTCGGCTTTTCCCGGTTAGGGGTCGCCACAGCGGATCACCTTGTCCGCACATTGATTGGCAGTGGAGTTTTACAGTGCCGAGTTGCCAGCCTGGCGCCCAACCTTCCACAGAAGGCACACTCACATGCACACCTAGGGCCAATTTAGAGTGTCCAATCCACCTGCAGCATGTCTTTGGGATGTGGGAGGAAACCGGAGCACCCGGAGGAAACCCACGCGACCACAGGGAGGACATGCAGACTCCGCACAGAAGGCACCCCAGCCAGGGGATCGAACCGGAGAACCTCTTGCTGTGAGGCGGCAATGCTAACCACTGCACCACCGTGGCCGCCCAATCAACTGCTCTTCTAATAAACCTTTCAAAACAACATGCACATCTGATATATGAGCAAAAATCTGTTCTGCATCCAATTCCTCATAAAAAGAACTATCACACAGACTGTCAAACATCTGGGCTTCATACCAACTTCTATCTAAAACCACTATCAGGCCAGTAATTTATGAGAGTCTGAGGTTTGGTGATGTATGTAATAAAACAGAGAATTTGGAGGCAATTTGGATTACTAGACTGAGGAGCAATGAAGGACATGGGTTGAATGAGTGTATCCCTTTGAGAACTAGACTTAAAATGAGACCTTTATGTAGATGATTTTTATATATGTTTAATTTGAATAAATGTTTTTATATAGTTTTGTATTTTATTGTCATGTGACTATGTATCATGTGATGTTCTTGGGTGTATAAAGCTGTGTTTCAATAGTGCTTGAGTACACCTGATGAAGCTTAAATGTGAAAGCGCTTGTGTTTTTTGCACTCAGTAAAGGCCTTATTTTGGATTTTACAGCCGTCTGCATCTCTTTGTGGCTATTTTTCATTATTCATTTCTTTGGAGACGTTTTGTGGGGGCTACTCCATTTGGCAGTTTGTTTTTGGATTGTTGGCATTTTATTATTTTTTACTGCCGGAGACCCCACTCAGATGGCTGAAGAGATCATTCAACTGGATTCATCTTTTCCTGCTCATAAGTCTGATTCACGTAGCAAGAAGTTGCAACATTATCTTACAGGCATTGGTGAAATCAGCAACCCACTGGTGAACTGCACAGCTGTTGAAGTGGACAACATTAATAATGATGTGTTTGATGTTATAGCCTTAACGACTCAACTCTTTGGCCTTGAGAAAGAACTTTATAAATTAAAAAGAAGCCAGTTTCAGAAATGTCACCTCGAAGTATGTTTAGCTGAACAAATCATACCTCGAGGGTTACGTGTTCTTAAGATGCCCTTGTTTCATAACGGGGATAATATTTTGCTTAAGGAATGGCAGAAGATTAATTTGCAAGCGAGTTTTGGTTACTTGCGTTTATTGATTTCAGCAGCAGAAAGGGAAATGACTGCTTCTATTGACTCGATTAACAACAAGTATACAGATTTACGTAAGAATTATTCGATGGAGGTTCTTGATTTTTATATTGAGGACATTCTTAATTATCTTACCTTATATGAGAATAAATTGCAGAAGATCAAGATAGGGAAGATTATAAGGGACAGATCTGATTTTCAGACCGGACATATCTTCACCTGGCTGAGAGAGGAGCGTATGCATGGGGGCACAGATGCAGTGAACACTATGACGACAGCGGAAGTAGTAACAAGTGCTCATCAGAGCGTGGATGTACCGAAAGATGTGCACATTGAAGAGACTGTGGATGAAAACATACAAGTTGGTGTTTTGAACTCTGAAACATGTCCCGTTGTCTTGGGAACCAAGAGAAAAGTGGTTGTTACAACAGTGCAAGTGCATCGAGAGAGATCGGATACAGGAGAAGATATAAATTCTGGTGATTTTTTATGATGCCACAACATCTTGTTCCCCTTACCTATGAAAGGGAATACTTTCAAGTTGAATCGAGAACACTCGAGAGGGAGAAGTTTAACGCGAGGGAAAAGGAAATGGGACCATACATCAGGGAACCAGATAAGTATAAAGAAAGCATTCTCCAACATCAAGAGGG
Source organism: Protopterus annectens (assembly GCF_019279795.1). Classification (NCBI taxonomy): domain Eukaryota; kingdom Metazoa; phylum Chordata; order Ceratodontiformes; family Protopteridae; genus Protopterus; species Protopterus annectens. Next base: position 1,420,299,796 of record NC_056726.1, read on the forward strand.
ACTAGTTTTGAATTTATCTAATGTTGAATTGAATAGACATCAGCTAGCTGTTTTGGGAAAAGGACTTTCATTTATTCCCACTAGTCGTTCATGTTATGCAGATGTTATCTTGGATATAAAAACTTTTACAAGAAATTTGACTTTAAAGTTATTATACTAGGATAATAATAATAGTGTTCAAAGAGTTCAAAATGTTTTTTCTAAACCAAGTTCTTTTATTCCGAACAATCATATGCTTGTTAAGACATTTGAGAAATTATGCATATGTGATATTTATGATACATGTGTGGGCCATGGTTCTGATTTTATGAGAGACAGATATTCTAATTTGTCGTGACACGAAAAATGTGCTCTGAAAGAGCTTGAGAATGATAGTCGACTTACTATCAGACCAGCAGACAAAGGTGGCCTGATAGTGGTTTTAGATAGAAGTTGGTATGAAGCCCAGATGTTTGACAGTCTGTGTGATAGTTCCTTTTATGAGGAATTGGATGCAGAACAGATTTTCGCACATATATCAGATGTGCATGTTGTTTTGAAAGGTTTATTAGAAGAGCAGTTGATTGATGATAAGCTACTAGATTATTTTATAGTAGATAAGCCCACAATACCAATATTACAGGGACTACCAAAGGTCCATAAGTCAATTAGTAATCCGCCTATGAGACCAATTGTCTCTAGTAGAGGTTGGTGCACAGAATCTATCTCTATTTTCATAGAAAAACATCTGAGACCAGCCTTGAACAATAGAGAGCATGTTCTTAGGGACACTGAGCATTTTTTGAAGGATTTATATGGTTTCTTTTCTACATACAATGATTCTATGGCATTTTTTGTTACTCTTGATGTAGTCTCTCTCTTTACAATGATTCCGAATACAGCGGGGCTGGCAGCTGTACAAGAGTTTTTGAAGAATTTTACGCAGTACACTGCTGATACTATTATTTTGCTACTTCAACTTTTAGAATTGGTGTTAGAACATCATTTATTTTTGTTTGGTGGTCATGTGCATAGACAATGCAATGGCGTAGCTATGGGCACTTCTTGTGCCAATAGCTATGCCAATGCTGTCATGGCCAGTTGGGAAGAAGAGTATATCTTTAAAGGTCCCTTCAGTCATCTTATCTCATTTTAACGGAGATTTGTGGATGACGTTTTTATTTTGTGGGAAGGGAATAATGAACAGTTTTCTGATTTTATGATTTATGTTAATAATACTACTCCTTTCTTGCATTTTACACATAGGATGTCAGGTGAGAGTATGGACTTTTTTAGATGTAGTTGTGATTAGAGATCATGAAGGAAAGATGTACATGAAGCAATACAGGAAGGATTGTCATGTTAATCATCTCTTACATTGCAGGTGCACATCCACCGCATATATTTAAGAACATTGTTACGAATCAAGTAATGAGAGCATCTAGGTTGAATGTTAGAGAGGGAGATTTTAATTTTGAATTGAATAGGGTCTTGATGTTTTTAAAGGACAGAGGATATAATGAAAGATGTCTCACAGAGCATGTACCAAGTGTGGTAGAGAAGAGAGGTAAGCAGGCTAAACCGTTCTTCTCTAGGAAGATAGATTCCTCTGGTGAAGTTATGATGAGATCCACTCATACTAACTTGAAAATTTCTTTGAAGTATACTGCGGACGTAAGTAAGTATATTGATATTATTAAAAAGCATTGGCAAGTCCTGATGACAGATAATGAAATTGCGAGATTTGTTGATTCTATTCCTAGGTTTAGTTTTAGAAATGACAAATCACTTAAGAGGAGGTTATGTTCCCCTAAGGAGGCTAGGACAGATATTGGCTATAGTGGTACTAGACCCTGTGGGCGATGTAATTCATGTGGGTATATTGATAGCAATAAGGTATTTCATGATCCTGATCAGGACAGAGATTACCTTTTTAGGGTTTCTGCTACTTGTGAAAGTCAACATGTGGTTTATCTTGCTTGCTGTTGTATCTGTGCGAAGTTCTACGTTGGCAAGACAGATAGGTACCTCATGGACCACATTAGGGAACATTCATATAACATCAGAAAGGGCAATAAGACCAATGCATTAGCTAAGCATGTCCTAAGTACAGACGCTTCTCATGTTTTTAGGTTTAGGATGATTGGATTAATTTATGAGAGTCTGAGGTTTGGTGATGTATGTAATAAAACAGAGAATTTGGAGGCAATTTGGATTACTAGACTGAGGAGCAATGAAGGACATGGGTTAAATGAGTGTATCCCTTTGAGACCTAGACTTAAAATGAGACCTTGACGTAGATGATTTTTATATATGTTTAATTTGAATAAATGTTTTTATATATTTTTGTATTTTATTGTCATGTGACTGTGTATCATGTGATGTTTTGGGGTGTATAAAGGTGTGTTTCAATAGTGCTTGAGTATACCTGATGAAGCATAAATGTTAAAGTGCTTGTGTTTTTTGCACTCAGTAATGGCCTTATTTTGGATTTTACAGTCATCTGCGTCTCTTTGTGGCTATTTTTCATTATTCATTTCTTTGGAGACGTTTTGTGGGGGCTACTCCATTTGGCAGTTTGTTTTTGGATTGTTGATTTAAAATTGTATTTAAAACCAATTTTTTAGAATAAAATAAAATAAAATACAATTAGTCATGTAAACAATGTGGCAATTTTCTAAGTTCCAGTGCACTTTTAATTGAACAGTAGTAGTTTAGTCTAGGCTTCCTAAAAGAGTTCAGCTTTAATTGCCACATGAGTTCATGTTTCTCCAGAATATTCGGGATGTCTCTTTCAAGATCACACATGTCTATGCGATCCAGGATCTGGAACTTAAAACCTGTGTGTCTTTTATGAAGAGAAAGGTGTTTGGCTAGTGTATTATTTTTACATCCAGAGCGGATTTCTGACAGATGACATGAAATCATACGCTTGAGTTTATTTACAGTCTTGCCCACATAGAATGCATCACATTCATTGCACTGTGCCCTGTAAATTACTTTTTTAGTGTTACAGTCACCCCTGCACTAGTTTTAATGATCTTCTTTAAATAAGGGCAATAAAAACTATCACCTTGCTGTATAAATATACAAAATGTACAATTAGTTTTACATCGTTCAGTGCTTTTCTCACATGGTCTAGGTTTAAATTCAACAAAACTTCTAATGTTCCTGGCCTTCCTATAAACAAATGATGGGGCTCCACCTAAGATGTTAATCAGGAAAGGGTTTCGGGTTTCCTGTGACAGTGTCCCAGTTTTCTTCAATAATATTTTTGATACCGTGATAATCCAAAGTGTATGTCAGGATGCAGCTATTTTTACATTTGTTATTCTCTGTGGAATTACTTAACATTTTTCTACTGAGGAGGTTGAGTGAAGGTGCTTCAGTCCATTTCAGTTTTATAATGGGTTTCAGGATGTTTTTTAACATCTGACTTTCATAGCCTCTCACTAGAAAATCATCAGAAAATCTCTCATCATAATCACTTACGTCACGAGTAAACTTTTTGATTTTCCTTTCTTTTAGTTCAGATTCTAGTTCCAATAAGTCGTTGTTAAGTTGTTCAATACAAATTTTATAACATGGAAGTGATGAAAAATCCAAAAAACCCCTACTTAAACTCAAAACCTCACTGGTTTGTTCCTCCACCTTCCTCTCATAATGGCTGGTCAAAATATTTACAAAATTCATGGAGGCATGTTGTTGTGCCTTCAACCATTGAGCCAAAAGAAGCTCATCCGGTTCAGCAACCATAGGCTTCAACCTTGTTCTAAATCCCCTAGGGGCAATTTTCCTGTGTTGCTATGCCCAAAATAACCTAAGATGCCAAACGTTCTTCCTTAACCTTAATGTAATGAGATTTTTGGTTAGCTTTGTAAAGGCAAATTTGCATTCCTGAGCGGGGTCCTGAACAACAGAACCATTGAAAACCTTATCTGACCCCAGGCCAAAAATGCCCAAGTCCCCAGAGTCAGATGAGAGACCTTTGATAACAGCTGTCAAATCCATCACCGACCAAAAGTACCACAATAATTAATAAAAAAGAATTAGAAAATAAAATAAATTGAATAAATCCACTGTCCCTGTTAGTCACATAAAGGTACTGTTTGTGTGAGCCATCTCACACCATTACCCTCACAAATAATCCACATCAGTGTATTAGTTATTGTACCTCTTTTAGCCAACTATAAGACCTGTAAATGGCCAACATGGGCACAATGATAGCCAATGCACTGTACTTCCAACAGAGTTCCCAGTTGCTCAATGTCTCTAATGGTATGGAAGTTAAACCTTTCCAAGAATATTTCAAATATTATCAGTGCTTTCAGACATTTCTATGAGCCAACTGGATAAACATCTTCCTGCTACGTAACCCAAATGGCCAAAGGCAGACACTCAAATACTAGCCGAAACAGTGGATAATCCCAAATGAATATATGTTACCTGGTCAATGATGTGATGACAAAAAAATAAATGTTTCAATGCACCATACAAGTGCAAATTAAAGTCTGAAATCAGACACTCCACTCAGTAACCCATAATTCCCTTTTAAACATAATGACCAATCAAAAAATATCATCCATCAAATTCCTACTCCAAGGAGCAACACTAAGAATAATAAAAAGAACCTTGTTGCATAATGGAGCCTCCCAAAGATATTAATTCAGGACTCATCAACTCAAATTGTGATTAGCCCAATAATGCAACATTCCAAACCATATAGCAGCATAAAACATGTACCTAACATTACATCAGGGAATACATGCATTCTAAGCAAAGTGGCTTGTTAATGACATAAACATATTCTCATTTAAAGTGAACATACAGATGAGAAAAAAAATTCACCCATGCCATGATCCCGACCTGCATTATGGATTCACAGCAACAAGACTCCAAAATATTGAATAATACAAACCATGTCCCTAATGAAAAATGTTTAAAGTTTAAAGAACAATCCAGAATTAGATATAAAACAAAAGTAATCATATGTCCATACAGTATTGGAACCACCAGTCAAACCATTGAAATACACAAACCCAAGGTCTATAGTTTCCAAGTCCATTAGGCCCGATTGCACAAAGAGCAGTAAGAATTGGAAAACACATATACGATATCTCCTATAATGTAAACACTAGAAGCTTGTGGTTTAAGGAAAATCATACCCATATCAAGATGGAAAGTTCATTGAAGCACACGATCCCAATCCGAGTAAAATCCAAAACAAAAAAACTGGTTTATAGAATCAATCCTTAGCCCAGAGAATAAAGCTTGACCAAAAACCAATGGCCTAGATTGATGGATCCCTGAGATCAAAATGGAGAACCAGTTCTGCTATCCTCCGTTGGCCATAAAAACGAAAAAATATATATATTGTCCCCAACAATATGGTGATTTGCTCGTAAAATCCAAAAATATATAGAATCAAATCTAATATCCTAATGATTAGCCAGTTTGTTAACCAACAAGATAGGACACAGTTGCTATCATATCATACTAAGCCAACAGATCAATCCCAGGAGCTTAGATTAATCACCACCTATGGCAGAAACACTAGGAGCTTTATGAATATTATTCAGAGACATTGGTATGTATTACAGTGAGATAACTCATTGAACAGATATATCAAAGATCGGTGTTCTTAATCTTTTCATAAGGGGCGGTCATTGGGATCTTTATTTAGTCATTACAAAAGGATGTTAAATCATCCTTCCAATCCCCCATTTCAAACAACGATAACTGGACAACCATTGGTTGGTTGCCATCCATGTGGGCATTGTTTATATTGCCCAAGGGTGCTCAAGTCAAACAGTTTTACCAGTCATAATTCTCCACATGTTTATGATGCTTCTTTTTTTGCCAATTGCAGTGCTAGTTGGGTTATTTATTTAGCCCAATGTAGCTGTCAGGCATTTTATGTAGGACAGACCTCCCGGCCCCTCAAATTACAGGTGGGGGAACATCTAAGTGATATAAAAACCAAAAAAGTTTCAAGTTCTTTATACAAACATATACTCAAACATTCCACTGGGGTTTTCAGCTTTATGGTTATTGATCTTATCAATTTTAAGAATTCAGATGTCCATACATTGCATGAGTTATTAACCAATAAAGAAAAAATGTGGATTGTTAAATTGGGAGCCTTATTTTCACCAGGGTTGAATGAACAATTTTAACTATTGGCAAATGGTTTAATATATATATATTTTTTCATTGTACTTTTGTTATTTTGTTATATAGTACTTATTTAAATATATTTTTTGTAATACAGTTATGTAATATATTTTCATCCATTAGAGGGCGCTGCAGTATTAGATATAAATTTATGCATTTAAATAGTGTTTTCATGTATTACTTTTGCAGTGTGGTCACCGAGGAAGGCGCTTGCCGAAACCGGTATGACCCCAACTGGGTATTTTTCTATGGAGGAATGAATAAATAAATACATTTTGCTGGAGGCTACACCAGAGTGCTGGCATTTTTTGTTGTTACACCAGCAATGTTCCCAGTTTATAACAGCAATATGTCAATAATGTCCCTGTGTTTGTGTCTCTGTCCCCCAAGTCTGTCACCCTTTGTTCATATTTCAGAGGTGGGTATGTACAGTATATCATTATTTAGTGACATCATTCCTGATATCAAGCCAGTGATATATCAGACTGCCAGACATGTTATGTATAGGAGGACTTATATTTGAGGATTAAACCTGGACATTCTGTTGTAGTCTATACAGTAGTGAGGTCTGCATACTTATGGTGATTGTTGACAGTGTCAGTATTGTGAAGCAGTGTATTGTGAATGCTATTTGGCCTGTGCACAGACTGGGGTAGATGTCAGTGTTCTTGGTCTTGTTGTATCTGCCTTTGCATGCTGCTCCAGTTTCTGGTACCCTATCAGCTTATATGTTTGTAGGGCCAGACTGAGACATGTCGCATACCACAGTCAGGCATCAGACTACACTGTCAATTGGGCCAGTATATGTAGAGTTAGTGTGTGACTGGCAAACATGATGATGGGTTTTGTTCACACAATCCATATACTGTACTATTAATTGGGCTTACCATTATCTGACTGTGTTGAGATTGGTTGTGGTTATGCACTTTCACACTGGTGTATGTTACTGCATGCTGTTACATGCCTGTAGTGCTTGCTATATTTGGATTTACATGTGTATTTGTTAGTGTTGTGGCAGTCAGCCTGTAGTTTAGACAGTGCTTGGTGATATGCCTAGCAGCTCAGTGTTTTTACCCTAGTATGATGTTATGTCCAGATATGTTGTGCAACCCTGGAGTTGTTATATATAGTTAGTGGGAGTGTGGGGGGCACACACCCCCACATTGGGGGGTGTGGGGGCAAAGCCCCCCCACCTATTTTCATTTAAAATGTGTAGTTTTGTCTTGTATTTTCATGCGTTTAAAAGCACACCCCCCCTAACTATATATAACAACTCCAGGGTCACACAATATTGGGGAGTGGGGAAAATCCCTGTTAAGTGCTTGAATACTGGTTGTCGACCAAATGAGCTGTCGACCATATGAATTTCGATCAAATGGTCTGTCGATCATATGAAGTAGACCCATATATACATATATATATATATATATATATATATATATATATACACACACACACACACACACACACACATATATAAATTATTTATATCTATATATCTATATATATATATATATATGTGTGTGTGTGTGTGTGTGTGTGTGTGTGTGTGTATGTATATATATATATATATATATATATATATACATATATATATATATATATATATATATATATATATATATATATATATGTATATATATACATATATATGTGTGTGTGTGTATATATATATATATATATATATATATATATATATATATATGTATGTATATATATATATATATATATATATATATGTATATATATATATATATCTACATATGTATATATATCCTCTTTATGTGTAAACATGAGTGTGGTATATCCCTTCTCAGATGTATCTCACCATATTTATCTGAGATGTGTATATTTAGATGTGGAAACATGACTGATTCCATACTGTTTTCACTGACAAGTAGTAAGCAATTGTAGTACTGAAAGCACTTGTTCACTACTATTCAGTACGTGTACTGAATGATATATTTGAAAAAGCAACAGACATTCGTACAGCTCAGGTGGCTTAGTGGTTATGTGCTGTGACTATAGTGTACAGGATCCTGGGTTCAAGCCCTCCAAGGGTAATTTATTTTGTTGCTGGTCAGAAGAAGGGCTGATGGAGAGATGGTGTTTAAGGTGCTTTAAAGTGGCTTTAAGTGGGTTTGCACAGGTTTGCACAGGTTTGCATGAAGCTAATTGTTGCTAATGTATAGTTAAACATATACATGGTTACACCATCTAGGCTTCGCTAACAGTGCGCAAATCTGCTTAGTATTCACATTTAAGCAATGCTTAAACCTGCTAAGCATAGCTCAGCCCTGGTAACCAGTGATCACATTCCAGTCTGATCAAATATCAGGGTAATGACATCTTTAATAAGTGTATTTAATTGCATGTACATAACATGCTTCTATGTGCTGTCATTACAGTAGCAAGGGGCGTGAGTACACTGTATGGGACACCTGAGTACACATGGGTAGTACCACAATCTTTTCTCTTTGTATGTGTTTCATACTTGGGTAGTATACTAGGTTATATGCAGTAACACTTGCATGTATTGTATCATTACATCACTACTTTTAACAGTGCTTTTCCAAGTAAGATTAGATTGCAGATTGTAGTACTGGAACCATACACCCCTGCATACAAAGCTGGATTCTGGGTACTGATTATCATGTTCTTGATGTTTGAGCTATATGTTTTTATGTATCTGCTATTGGATATTGATCTGATATGTTGATATCAACTGTAGACTACTATGTTTTTAGGACATGTCAGTGAGGACTGCTGTCATGTAGTAATGGCATACGTATCAATTTCAGATGTCTATCTTTCAAAACATTCATCCTAATGCATAACCTATTGGCTATCTACTTTCTGTTTATCCTCTGTACAGATGTGCAGATGTCAGGTATACATCTTGGCTGCTTACAGGCAATCTCTGATTGATTGACACTGACATGTCTGCCCAGCTGTCTTATGAATGCCACAGCTAAGAAACCCCATTCGGTATGCACCATATGCCATGGCTACCTCAACCAGACTAACACAGTCTACAGAAAATGTATAGGTACAGGTCCCTAACCCAGGTACTGGCCATGTTATGCAATATATGTTGCATACATGTCAACTGGGGCACCTCACTGGCCCTCTACAAGAGAAAACCAGATGAGTGGGTGTTGAATTTAACTGTCACCCCGGGGATCACTCAAGTGGCAGTAATTGAGAGATGGACTTAATGGACATGCTCCACCTCAAAAAATCCAAATCCACCAAAACCACTAGAGCAAGCAACTTAAACCTTAGCACGGATATAAATAGGACGTGCTGGAGGGATAGATTTATCACTCAGAGACTCCCCATGCTGTGGAATAAAATCCCGGTCCATGTGAGGCAGAGCACCTCGCTGACTCTGTTCAAGAGAAATCTTGACCTGTGGATGGGAGATCGTAGGTTTACCCCGGGAATCATCTCTGTGTCACTGCTGGACAGAGGCACAACAAACTAATGGGCACAGTATTTTTTCATATAAGGGGTGGCGTAAGCCACAAAAATTTGGGCTAGGCTTATAAATGCCTTAGGGCAGATAGCCTAGTATAAACCTATGAACCTATGAACCTATGGCTTGTTGACAAGTGTCAGGTGGCATTATACCAGTGTACTCACATGCCCTACTCTTCTCATCCCTCCGTGGACATAAGCCTGGTACACACCTAGCAACACCTGCACCTATGGACCTCAGTACTGGCAAATGTATCTGTGTGCATTACTGAGTATAACAGTGTTTATGTGTTTGTAAACTTGTAGTTGAAAATACTCTAAGGTCAAATTGTAAAAATTACATTTACCTTGTGACACTCTTCACCCTGTGGGCTACCTGGAGCTTACAGTACCAGCATACCAATGTTCTACAAATGGGTAGATAGGTGTGGGATACTCTCTGAGTCCTGGCAAATGTATGTGTGTGCAAGTATGTGTGAGTGTGCATATTTGTGGGAGACAGCATTCTGAGGCCTCAGTCTCCAATGACACTAAACCTTGCCATACATTATAAGGGACAGAGATGTTTCTGGCATTAGGAGAGCCATGACAAAACCATCACCCTACTATCCCTGTGGTGTATGCAATAAATGAATATCCCTGTAGTAGCAATGATTAGATAGACAAGGGTTTGTATTGCAGTCCTGGTAAATGTGTAATTGTGGGTATGTCAGAGCATTATCATGGGTTTCAGTGAGTACAATATCCAATGTGTGGTGGGGGTGCTGGGCATAGTGTCGTCACACCATGGTACCCCCAGTACATGTCCCAAGGTCCACTGTATGAAGACCACTGTTACCATCAACCATACTGGTAACTGATGACACTGCAGCCCAAAATGCATGCACTGTGTGCAAATACTCTGTAACAGTATGGACTCACTGACAAGGCAGTCATCAGTGCTAAACCCAGGTCTGTCAAATGTGTGTATGACTGTATGTGTCCATCAATGTGTACACGTCAGTATGTTATATTATGTATTGTCCATTAGCACCCAGTACATCCCCCATTACCATACTGTACAAGGCTTGGTGATGTTCACTTTACAGGAAGCTCGGGACACACCTCACACTACAGGCTCAGTGGTGTGTGCATTTAAGGCCAACCCCATTAGTAGCAATAAGTACCTAGGTAGGGGTTATAATATCAATGTTGCCAAGTAAGTGTATGTGTATGTGAAGGAATCTACTTCAGTTTGCTGAAAATATATTTCCCAGGAGATCATTTGTCTGAGAACTACGTGGCAAAAGGTAACATTGCAAAGCAATCATCTTGTGGAAATTCATTCCATCAAAACTAGTAGTGGATGTGTAAATGCCCTTTTCCCCACTGTATAGCTGTACAGCAATACTGGAGTTGGTATATATTGTTGGGTGTGGTTGTTGTGGGCACAGCCAGCCACATTGGGGGTATTGTGCGTATCCCCTCGCTTAGTGTGCTGTTAAACTGTACAGTTTATGTTCAGAGGTTAAGTAGTTGTTAATCACACTATGTGTGGTTCTATGCCATCCCACACCTCCAAGATGGGGGTTTGTGCCCCCCACACCAGCACACCCATGTATACCAACACCAGGTTTGCACTACATTGGGGAAAGGGGGAAATATCTTATTTCCTCTCTGCTTTTACTGGTTGGTGTGAGTAAGAACAAAATTATCATTTTGTGAAATCACTCCTCTTCAGCTATTTAAATTTATTGGCCATCCTACTGTATTCTTTAGTACCAGAATAAAAGAGCAACCACCCCCTTTCAATCTATCTTGCTGTTTTAAAAATAGTGACTCTCCACTAAAACTTAGCTTTTTAGACAGGTAAAACCTAAGTTACCTACTTTCACATCTAACTCCTCTAGTCTACAATGCAGTGTTTAGGATAACCATTTTTTTCATGTTGCCTTTAAGCATCTATTGCAAGACCACCAGTTATTGGAGAGCCCACATTTTGCCTCTCAGTTGTCATCTTGGAGTTAGTGCTTCTGTCTTCTCCTGGTGAGAGAAGGAGTGCAGTTACATTATTTCCTGGAGACTGCTGATCACCAGAAAGCTTAATGACTGCTTTATAGGTGACAGCTTGAAATCTGTGCTTATATTCTGATCCTGGGGGGAGTAGGAGCAGAGTGCATTAATTCCTGGCTGTTTCTGGTTGGAGAGTGAGTGTCTGTCTTAATGTACCTGATTGGTCTGATTGCTATTCGAGGCATCTACCAGAAATTGACTACAAGCCTGCAGACCCTTGCATCATCTGGGAAAAGATTGTGAATCACCAAACAGGCTGTGGCCTGCTTCTCTTCTTGGGATTGTTGCTAACATTTTCCTTCTGGTGAGAGAAGAAACAAAGGAGTATTGTAGCCCAACATTAGTAGTAGCCAGGCAGTAGCCATTCATGTGACTCCCCTCTTTTCATCATTCTTGACAAGCTAATTCTTTATTTTCGGTAAGCACTGCTTGATTACTTCCTAACTACAGAATATCTGCCTAAATACTTCATCCTTAAATTTTCAGGGTCTACATATTGTTTTCCCCTCGAGTGTTTGGAAGTGCTCTGTACAGACTCAGACAGTTTGAGTGACATTTTTTCCTGTAAAACGCTCCAGTACTTAATATATTGAGCTCATATCCAGGCATGTCTAAAGGTCAGTTCCCTGTGCTTTCTCTTTTCAACCTGATGAACTTGGGGATCCTGAGGCACTGTAGCAACTTCCTCATGTACACAGACAACCCTCTCCTCTTACCTCCCAACACTATGACTTGTGAGAGATGCACATATATAGCCAAACTGGAAGCCAAGCACTCTCCAGCCAAGATTGGATTAGCTATTCAAGAGGAGAAGGATAACACCTGCACCACACCATATTCAACACGTAGCCCTCCACAACATACACCACCACAACCCTCACATAGTAACACAAAAGGGTTGGGAGGGTGACCTAAGGGTTAAGGTGTTTGCCTTACAAACACAAGGTGCAGGGTTTGAGTCTCACGAGGGATAATTGGCTAGGCTTAAAATGGCTCGCAAGAGCAGTTAGCTTAGTACTAACCTATGAACCTATGAACCTATGAACAAAACACACACCTACTTTCCTGGAGGCTCTCAATAAAAATCTGCCCAAATAACAGAGACCTGCGAGGCAGAAATGCAAACAACCACCACATCCCAGCACAAACTGAGACACATAGCTCACATAAACAGTGTGCCACTCAACCAAAGCTCATAAGGCAAAACAACTTACCCAATACACTAGTCATAGGTAACTCAATAGTAAAGCACACTGATATCCCACTCACTAGGCTGAATAAGGAGAAAGTTATGGTCAGCTGCCTGTCGGGTGCCAGGATCTGCCACTTAAAGCACGCACTTAGGTCACTCCACAACAGGTACAAATATGACTCTGTCATTGTCCCTATTGGTGTGAATGACCTGAGACATACCTCCCTGGACTACAGGAAAAGAGACAGAGGAGCTCTCTGATCTTGTAGCCCAGGCAGGAATGATCCTAGAATGATACCACAATGCAAGTAGAAAATGATTGACTTCAACAACTGGCTAAGTTTCTGGTGTCATTCTAAGGGGATCCAGTATCTGTCTGCCTGGGATGACATGATTGACAGACCTCTATGCTTTGCCAGAGATGGTCTGCACCTGTCACCCCAGGGATTCTGGATACTGGCCAAGGCTCTTGCCATCCCAATAGTACCCTTTTCAGGCAATATCCTAAAGACAAAATTACCACCATAACAGCTACAAGAAAATGAAATCTGAGGGTTATGCTACTCAATGCTAGAAGTCTAAATTTCAAAATGCACTCGCTCAAAGCACTCCTTAAAATGGATAACATCGACATGTGTGCAGTGATCAAAACCTGGTTCAAGGCTCCAGAGAGCACCCCAGCACTACCAGGCTATAATTCATACCACACCTTTCGGCCCTTAAACCTGGACCAAAGCACTAAAGGTGGTGATGTCTCCATATTCATAAAGGATATGTACTTAAGCCATGGTGGTACAGCGGTAGCATTGTTGCCTCACAGCAAGAGGTTCTCCTGTTCAATTCTCGGCTGGCGTGCCATCTGTGTGGAGTCTGCATGCCCTCCCCTCAGTCGAGTGGCCTCCGAAAGACATGTGTGAATAGGCATGCCTTCACTGAAGGTGGGCATCAGGCTGGCAAATCACGACCATAAAAATCGACTGCCAATCATTAGTGGACCGGAGTTCTGCTGTGGCGAACCCTAACCGGGAAAAGCTGAAAAGACAAACAAACAAACACCTCCAGACTAGTAGCCCAACATAATGCATCAGAGATGCTTCAGGTACAACTAACACTGGGTAAAACTGCAATCCAGGTTGTAGCCTGCTATAGATCCTCCACCATATCCCAAGACTCCCACTCCACATCCCAAGACTCCCACTCCACATTCTTAAACACACTTGAAAATATTAGGGTACAACCCAATAACCTTATCCTGGGAGACTTTAACTACCCCTCCATTAACTGGGAAAATTGCTCATGTACCAACACACTTGCTCAACATTTTCTGGAATTCATTAATTCCAGTGCCCTGGACCAACTCATTCTTACCCCCACCAGGGGTAGAAACATCCTATAGCTAGGCTTGTATAGGCCCTAGGGCTGATAGCCTAGTACCAACCTATGAACCTTGTCCTGGTCATTACTAACATGGGTGACCATTGCTCTACACCAGTAATCAACTCCTCCCTGGTCAGATCTGACCACAAGCTAATCACCATGGATATCCACATCCCACCCTCACCCCCCCCCCCCTAAAGGAAACCACCATAAAAATCTTCTCCAAAGCCAATTGTGGGCGTCTAAAAACAGAGGTGGCTAATTTCACGACACCCATGCAAATGGAAAATAGGGGCATGACTGCTGAATCATACACCAATGCACTGTATAAGCACATACACCAGTGCATGGAATGGGCCATACCAAACAGAACTAAGGTGCTCTCCTCCAAAAAAAGGAAGCCAATCTGGTAGTCCCCCACTAAACAAACTCTACAACAGAAGGAAAAAACTGTTGCAGAAAAGGGTGAAGTCCCAAGATTGGAAAAACTCCTTTGTTAGCCTCAGCAAAAAACTGGGATCCATCATCAAATCCTCTAAAGCTAGCTATGAAAACAAATTTGCTGCAGATTATAAAGACAACCACAAGGCATTCTATAGTTATGTTATGAATCTACGTGGCAATACTCAGATCTGCACTGAGTTACAGCACAATGACAATACATATAGAGAACCAACTGATATTGCCAACATATTGGCTGACAGGTTCACTGTGTTTCACCTCCTAAAGGGCCTATCACAATACCTGAGGAATGCCAAGTCCTTATTATCATGGCTCACAGGTTAAAACCGCACTGTCCAAAACCAAGAATACAAATTCCATGGGACCTGATAATATCTCTGGCTGTGTTCGACATGAATCACAAAGTGAACTGGCACCAAACCTGAGTACCCTGTTTAATCACAGGTTCATTTCAGGCTTTGTTCCTACCGAACGGCGCAATGCTATGGTCATCCCACCCCACAAAGATGGAGCAACTACAGACCCTGGGAACTACTTCCCCGTTAGCCTGATGAGTATGATATGTAAGGCTATGGAGCGCATCATCATGGACCTTATAAATAAGGACATAGCGAATCTCCAAACTCTGGACCCCATGCAGTATGAGTTTGAGAAAAGTAGATCATGCCTGCTCAAACTGATAGACTTCTTTGAATCTGTCACCAGAGCTGTGGATGAGGGCAAGGTAGTTCACACAGCTTACCTAGAGCTTGCCAAGGCCTTCAACACCATCCCTCACTCAGGAATCATATATAGACTCACTAAACTAGGCACAACTCCCCTATGTAATAAGATGGGTTGCCAACTGGCTCACTGATAGAAACCACACTGTGAAAGTAGTGGACTCCATATCTGACTACTGACCAGTTACAAGTGGTGTCCCACAGGGATCAGTCCTAGGTCCTCTCCTGTTTGGCATCTACTTCTCTGAAGTTCAAGCCAACACAAAGGGACTATAGCTGACAAAGTTCGCAGATGATTGCAAACTGGGAGCCATTATTGATTCTTCAGTTGATGTAGACATTCTACAGAAAGGCCTGACTGACACCAGTGACTGATGCCAGAACCATGGCCTTAAGCTCAATGCCAAAAAGTGCATTGTCATTCCATTTGAGAAAAATTCGGTGCCCATGAACTACCACATAGGCGGTAGTCCACTAAACACTGAAGGTGTGATAAGACACCTGGGGACACAGGTTGACAGCAACTTCTCCTTTGATAACCACATTTCAACTGTAGTGAGAAAGTCCTTCTATGTGGCACATCTCATTACAAAAGGTTTCTTATCCAGGAAGAAAGAGGTCATAATCCCTCTCTACTCGTCCCTCATTAGACTATTATAGAATGCAATGGCCCATTTGGTATGTACCTCACTAGACACCTACAACAACTGGAAAGGCCACAGAAATACCTCGCTAAGAGGATCTTAGGCCTTAGACACATGCCCTATATGGGCAGACTCAAAAAAGTCTGCCTCTTATCATCTACTTAAAGGCGATCTCTGCTTGATCTACAAAGCCATGTTTGACCCAGAGCTGCTAGATATGCTACACCTAAAGAAATCCCAGTCCCTGCATGCCACACGATCCAGGGACCTTAACCTCTTTACCACAATAAACAGAAAGTGCTGGAGGGACAGGTTACTAACCCAGACAATTCCCATAATCTGGAACAAACTTCCCATTCATGTCAAGCAGAGGACTTCACTGGCCCTCTTTAAGAGAAATCTTGACGAGTGGGTGGGCAATAGGACGTTCACCTGGGGATCACTTAAGTGGCCTTGCTTGACAGGGGTACTGGGAACTAACTTTGGGTGGCATGATGCCAGGGTATCTTATTGGTCTAGGCTTATATAGGCTCCAGGGCAATTAGCCTGGTACACACCTATAAACCTATATACCCTGCCAGTACCATTTTCAATGAAGTTAAATTTGGTGGACTGATTATTTACTGATGTGATGTTTTGGCAATTTGATCTTGGTTGAATTACATAGACCAAAATGAGTTCTCTGCAAAATGAAGTACATCCATGTGAACCGTATTCTCTATGTATTGTATCAACACAAAAGCCTCTGTGTGTGTGTTATTCACAAACATTTGGTGTGTGCCACCCAGTACACTTATCATTGTCCACTGTAGAAGAGCTGCTTACATCAGCCACCATGCACTCATCTGTATACACCCTTCAGACCTATCAGCCATGTGGCACATGCAGTAACTGTTTGTTATACAGACCTGTTACTTGTGTTCTTCTGTAAATGGGATATGACACAGTCAATATGTTACCACAGTGCCACACCCCTTGTAGGAAAGGACAGCAGACCAACATCCTCCTGACATACGGACACCTAGAACACAAACAAAATACATTATGGAGACCACATGCAGTCAGTGTTAATAACAGCTATAATCCATCACGGCTGTACAGCTACACACCCTGACATGTAAGCATTAAACATTCCAGCTGACAACACGTTAAGCAGCATTACATTGCTAAACTTTAGTACATTCACCTTGTGCATCAGAACCATATTAGCATGTCTCTGCATCGATGGTATGGATGACGGGGATGTGGCACAGGTATTATCATATGCACAGGGTGTGGTGTGGGTTTGCCAGAGGCCTAGGCTGAGCTGTTTGATTGACATCATGTGTGTGAGTTAGGGGGTTCTTTATTAAATGGCCTGTGCAGATGTGGAGGTATGGAGGTGCCCTAGCTGTGTTGGTGATGTGTGTGTGTATGCACACAGTTCTGCCATGTGGCTGCCCTATACAGGGGTATGTTGGACAGCTGCAGAATGTACATGGCAAGGTGTACAGTTCACTGTGTCCGGCATGGACATGGGAACTACACCTACCAGGGGTTGCACAGGCATCACCAGGCAGAAGCCAAGATATGGTACTCTCCCCTGACGATGACGTTTGTCCTCTGGATCTGCATCCCTCTTGGGACCAGCTAGGACCACGTGCACATGGCCGGCTGCATTGTGGTGTGGACAGCACCCCCCTGCATTGGTCCTGCTGGTACTGCCACTACAGGAGCAGGCATGAGATGTTGCAATTCCACATAGACCTCCACCTGTTGGTGTTGTTGATCTACATCTACAAGGCCGACGCCCTACTCCCACCACATGATCTACCACAGACATCACACGGTTGAGGATTTCCACCATCTCACCTGACCATCTATCCATGATCTCTGCAAAATAACGGTGGGCATCTGCATGATCATGGATGTAGCCATGTACAGCAAGAAGAGTAGCCCTCTGGAGCCTTGGACTATCTCTGGTGTAATGTTCCATACATGCCTGTGCCTCCATGATGGCCCAAAACATGTCTCTGGTGACACCTGTTATAGAACTTCTGCCAGGGGCATGATGGCCAGCAGCCCTCATATGAGCACCCCTGTACAGTTCCCTGTGTGGGACCTCGCCAGTCATCCAGCTATGGCTGCTGTGTAAAAACACACTTTCCATAGTCACCACACTTTCCTGTCCTATGCCACCACCTGCCAACTGTCCTTCATGTATGGCCACTGGTGATGGGGTATGTGTGGGCATTGTGACTGTGTGAGGGGATGGGGTGGATACAAGTGGGATACCAACCAATGGCACAGATACAGCCCCTGACAACCCTGCCTGTGCCTCACTATGCCTATCATCATTGTAAAAGTCTGTATGGACACTAACATCAGTTTGCCTGCAGCAGGGACCCTTATCCACCTCGCCACCCATTTGGGCAGACAAGAAATGTAAATTAAGACCTGTATGTTATGGTTAACTTGTACATACACACACACACACACACACACACACACACACACACACACACACACACACACACACACACACACACACACACACACACACACACTTACAGGTGAAGTGGCACAAAGATATTACACAGACCTCTCATTACCAGCAGTTGACATGCATGACATATGGCACTCAACAGCATGCACTGCAGCCATTCATAATCCTTGTTACCAACATTATACATCTGTGTGATGCATGACTTGTGTTAGGTGATTCCCCTTCTCCTGGAACACACTGCACCCATGTACACATTATTGCTGTGCACCTGTACAGCACACTGGCATGTACTGTGCACCATATCTCACAAGAGTACAGACCATTGCTGAATGTGTAGCTGTCTGGCAGTTATGTTTGCTCTGTTGCTCCCAGCCCCTATGTGTTTGTCTGACACATAACCTATGTGTTTGTCTGACACATAACTGGGATGATATGAGGACTGATGTCAATAATTAATGCCTGACCTTTGATTTGCAGATCTCATCATCAGCAGTGCATGTATGTGCAATAAAATCCAGTTACACCAACAACCTTCAAAGCTTAATGTGGATATGAGGAGTGTACACACCCCTGTTGACATGCCAGCCTCTTCTATGATATGCAGTGGGGCACAATATTGCATTTGTTAACATTACCCACATCTGATAGGTGGCATATGACCTGTGCAATCCAACAATTGTGTTAGTCATGGAGATACTGAATGAAATGTGTACAATATGTGGGTTGCATAACTGTGCACACCCTTAACACGATGATTTGGGGAAACACCTGTTAAGTGAACTACAGCAGTCGCTATTCCTGGAAGGAGTATACTAGCATGGCCCATCCTTGCTTGGCATTATTTGGTCTGTCTGCCGTACAAAAGTCCCCTAACTCTGCTAGATTGCAAGGTCAGCTTATGCGCATAGCCCTTGGAGGTTACACAGTGCCTTCACTATTGCTGTAGAGTCTGGGTTATGTCTGGCACAATTCATAACCTTGACTATGTTCAGATACAGCCATTCTTAGCTATCTTTGGATGTATGCTTCAGTTCACTGCTGTGTTTCAAGCTGACACCCTTCCCCATCCTTAGCCTTATTGCAGATGCCTGACAACTATGGGCCACACATAAATGTTATTTTGCAGTGTTCCAAATTCCACACACCATGCTTACCGGCCTAATTCCAGCTAAGGAACAGCAACCCTAAAGGTATACACTGGCACCAGCAAGCTAAAAGTTGGGGATGGTGGCCCTGAGGTGGGGTGAGGTGTTGCTTGTGCACCACATGCATCTTTATGAATACTTTCTGTAGGTTTGAGCCTTGGTCTCATGACATCATTACACATTGCAACACATGCTTCTCGGAGACTTGATGTTATGCTTATGCTACCTGTACAGAGGCCTGGATGATGTTTCATGTGGGACAAATCTTCCATCTGATTACGCTAACCCATAGGCCACACTTATGCAGAATCCAGACAATTGTCGACACAGGTACTGCATAGGCAGTACTTGCTAGACATACCTGCAACTCCCTCAGTGTTGCTGCATGTCACTGGGCAGCCTCCATGATCAGTTTGCAACATGTTTTGTCATCTGTTTTGGATGGGCATCTGTTTATATTTTACATCACTGTTGTCCCATATTTCATGCGCCTCTAGATGACTGCACCATTTTCCATGGTATATGCAATGGTGAGGTAAGGCTACCTTTCCCAATCCTGACTGCTATCTTTTGGATATGGGATCTATTTCATGGTTTGTAAGATGTGTGCAAGCCATGGCTGCCTCTGTCGCAGGTAACTGGGCAATTGTCATATACATACTTCTTGGACAGCAGACCATTACTTGGTGTGACATTGAGGCCCTCTACTTGATGGCAGGTGTGTACTCAAGAAGAGTGACTGCTGTCAGTACATCACAAGCTGCCTCCACAATATGTTATTTGGAGTGTGTGCACACATATGCTTCCAGTGTTTTGCAAGGTTTGTATTCTCAATATTTGTTGTCCTATCATAAGATTCCATATTACACATTCATTACTCACGTTAGGATCACATCCCAGGTTGTAAAAGGTGTGGAATGTGTTATTGTGGTCTGCCATTGTATATACCAGGAACAGTTGCCATTGTAATAGTGGTGTATACACTGTTGTATCTACTGTATAAGGGTAATGTTTCATACATGTCCTTACTGTAGGCCATTTGTCCCACCATTTTGTTTATCTCTGTCCACACATCTTGCACTGACAGTTTGTGAGGTATACTGCAGGAATCTTACATACCCTTCAGATATGCCACCATGATGACCACTGTGATGCAGTGCATTTAACACCAACAAAAATGAACATGTACAGCAGGCATTATGGGTAGGTGTGTTAAATGTGTGTATGGCGAATAGCATGGCCTTAACATGGCTGGTGTATTGGCAAACCTGAACAAAACAACTCCATACTCACCAGCTACAGGTTGCTGTCCCAGTTGTATACCAGAGGAACCTAAGTAGTTGTGCGAAAGAAGTAATGTCAGTAGCCAACCCTGTGGCACTGGTACAGGGAGGAAGCAGCATTTCAGCAAATCCACAGTACAAACCCCAATACTAAGGATTATGCACATTTGTGCATTACTACACTCCAGCAATAGACTATCCTATCTGACATATGCATGTAGATACTTTACAAATAAAAATGGATAAGCAACAGCGTTCTAGTAATGTGTACTGGGGCCTTACCTGTACTCTCCTCGTCCATTGTGTGGGTGGCACCCACCTCCACAATGGTGTCTTCAGCTTGATGGCTTGTCTGGTGGCCAGATGCCCCAAGGCTGGTGAGGAGCTCCTCAGCATGTGTCAGTGGGGGCTGGATGGACTGACCCCCACCTGTGGCTAGCCAGTCCCTAGCAATGGCAGAAGCATGCTGATGGGCATGGAGGATGAGGTCAGTGCAGCAATGCCGCACCTGCTCATAATTTCAGCTGAGCAGGCCAACATCATTTGCCCTGTGGATGAGCCCATTCCACAGGGTGGTCCTCTCTTGCAGATCCTGAGCTCTGAGGCTGAATAGGATGCTGTAATGATGTTGGACATACTGTATGATGGTCTCATTCTCTATGTTGGTGAATGCTGGGAGCTGTGGATGTTGCATATTACCTGGAAGACATAAACAGGAAAAAAGGTCACAGGACCTCATATGTTTGTCCACTTGCACATCAACAGTGGATATTATTTGCAAATAATCCAGACTATACCATAACACTGCAAGCTATCATGGCTTTGGCATCTTGCTTTACAGTCCTGGCCCTGACCTGTCTAGTTCCCCCAATGTTGGACACTTAATTGCATAATCCTGTATTCTCCATTCATTTCTTTGTAGAGGGATGACAGTGACCATCTTCCATGTGGATGGTGTGTGGATGGTGGCAAGTCTGTGTTTGACTGTAGTGTGTGATGGAGCTGAGAGCACATGTCTGAGTTCATGTAGGAGGCAGACTGTTATGTTCTCATGCCCCATGGAGACTTGCTGTTGTTGCCCTCAGTCGACATCATGTACATGCTCAACATTGATACAGGCAGGAGTGTGGTTGATGTGCATATCCTCCTGTACAAATGTTGTGGACAAGGTGGCACTGTTTCCACCTAACCTGTCTGATGCACGTTGCCTGTATCCATGGCATGTGTGTATGAGGTGTGCTTTACCCCCAGTACAGGTTGAATTATTTTACTGCCTCTGAGGCTGACTACATATGTGGAGACATTGTTGCAATTGGCCCTGGTGGTGTGGATATGTCTCATTTATAGTCATAGTCACCCTTACAGGAAGTCACCTGTGAACCTACATGCTTGCTCAAATAGAGGTGGACTCACTTCCAAGTTGTGGTCTGCACCTATGTGTCCCTATAAAGCCACTATAGAAACCTATTCTGTGCTTTGTGTATTGCTGATGTCCACCAAGGGTGATTACTCTATCGTTGGTGGAGGCTAGTTGTACAGGTCAGGTACATCTGATTCCATATAGCTACAGTGGATATACAGTATACACACCCCTGTTACAGTGCAATTGAAACATGACCCCACAAAAGCTCATGTCAACACAATCCCCACCTATAATATGACCTATAGCATGTTCAATTCAATAGAAAACATAAAAATCTGTCCTGTGAAAACATATGGGAAATAGTAGTTAGTACAATAAGACAGTTGAATGTGCGTGCACACCCTTAAACTGATATGTTGTGTAAACACCTGCTGAGATGATTGCAGCATCCATTTGTCTTGGTTTGTACTCTAACATCATGACATATCTTCACTTGGCAATGGTTGCTCACCTTCCTTGAAACAGCTTTGTTTCTTTTTCAATAGAATTGTACAGGTTATGGTTCACATTTTAGGTGAGGAACATTTTGAAATGACTTTCTGTGGTCTCATTGGCATACAGCACACAAACCTGGCATTCCAACAGGGGTGAGTACATTTTGGGTATCCAGTGTATATGGGTGTTGGTATAGCTGTTAGTGGTAGGCATGGACAGTGGGTCATAACACAGTTGCACACTTCTCTGATTACTACCTGATAATCATGCCTATTGTAGTACCCATATTAGTGCCATGGCAATGCAACAATCAGTAGCTGTGCACATTTTATTTTGTTGTATGCAGTGACACTGATATTACAGATATGTGCAACACACATAACCCATGTTATTACTTTTGTGCCTTTCAGCTGAACATGCATATACATACACGTGCTCAGGCGATACCTGGTATACATTTGTGTTCTTTGTCAGTATGGCACACTGTATTTACAGTCTTGCAGCTCAGTCATACGTCTCCATGTGTTATACCAAGACCTCTGGACAATGGTCCACATCAATCGGTGACAACAGGGAAATCAATATTGATAACATATTAATAAAGCTGACATAACACAAGTATATGTGTATGTGACTACAGATATCAGTTACAACTGTGGCTATTGTCTGGCAGAACACTTTACAGTCGAATGTTATTAATTCAATATATCACATGCAGTTTAACACACACATCTGCAACAGTACTTTACTATGCACATGCCCTGTATAGGTATCTTGGATTTACAATACAAACATGTATAATACTCATATTTACAGGTAACATATGGATATAGGCAACATCCCATTAGCTGGCCTAGCAGTGGCACAGTCAAGACTGTTTGACAGACCCTCTAGTGGTTACCATATGTGAGTTGTCCTTTCCCAGGGTGAGTCAGGCTCCTCAGCTGTGACCCGACCTCTCCACCTCTTTGAGAATCGCATCTGGACAAAGCCTAACATTAGGGGGGTATATATAGGGACAGATCTTAAATATTTTTGTTACAAACCTATGAAGTTTGTAGCATAATACATTTTGCATTACCATGACTGTTCTGAAGGTGGTGGGGCCTGAAACTCAAGTGTTTGTCATTACTTCATGACTTCCATCTCCAGCTATTTGTCATACTAAATAGATGTTAAGAGGAAGAGACCAAACACTATGATGGGTAAATCTTGATATTCTGTGAAGATCTGCACAGTTGACAGGTATGGCCCACTACAGACAGAGCCAGATGCTATGTCTCTCTCTCTCTCTCTCTCTCTCCACTACAGGGATCGAGCTGGTTTGAATAGGTTGCATCATGGCTTTTGTAGGTGATGCTGATGATCAGGTGATGGCCTCTGCACCAATTGGTGTTCCCCACTTGCTAATTGCATGCAGGCAGCTGTGTAGTTCTTCCAATAGCCAATGTCATAGCAACCCACTACTATAAATGACTACATTGTGTGAGCATTGTCACTTTACCTTGCCTGTATGGAGGGCATACTTAATGTGTGAGGGCAGCAGTGTTGCAGACAGCAGGTAGGAATACCTCTTACAACAAGACTTGTGGAAACAGGCCAACTACGTGTTTGTATAAGGTCCCAGACCTAGGGACAGAGTGTGAGTATTGCTATTATATGCTTTGAATACTGCTAGTTTTACAGGGTTTGTGTGTACATGCTAGTTTTGCATGGAATGCAGTCTGTCTGCATAACTCTCAACTGTGGGAGTGTCCACATGATGGTCAGAGGTTTTGCTGTTATGTTTTGTCTGTTCCCCACACAGGTGTTGCCTTTGACAAATCAGTGG
>NC_056726.1:1421001979-1421127113 GCF_019279795.1 Protopterus annectens
GGGAAGGTAGCATGCTACTCAGTGCTAGGCTCATACCTGCCTGAGACACAATCAGTGAGTTTAATCATTTCATGCATCATGTAGTCAAGTGAGGTATGCCTCAGGTCTTTAACACCCATATTGACTATGATCTGAGTGTCTGTGTGACTTCACGGATCCTAGCCCCAGAAAGGCAGCTAACTGTGACTCCTTAGTCTGGTGAAGGAAACATCAGTGTGCCTCACTACAGAATCACCAATGACCAGGAAATTTGGCTGTACACTGGTTTGCCTTACCAAATTAGTACCAGAGACATCATATACAGTGTCACTACATGTAGCTGTGGGTGGTGTTTAAACAGTGTGTTTGCAAGATGACTGAGGACCCTTCTTTGGATTCTGCTGTGCAGGAGGTATTAGCAGTTTTAGAAAAGTTACCTTTAATTGCCTCAGCATAAGTAGCTTTATATTTAGGGTCTTTATCCTGTGCAGTAGGCATGGTGCAATTGTCACTGACAACCTGTACAGGATTAGTTTTAGTTGTATGAGAGAGTTTTGCCTCCAGCACTGAAGTGTATTTATACCTCTCACATATTTTATCTGTTTTATTAAGAATAACTGGTTGGTCAGTGTACAGGAGGCATTGCTACTATGTCTCAGAATACCGAACTCAACCAGCCTAGCCACAGAAAGAGTCTGGATATTCATATCCATGGCTACTGATCTACTAAGGTGATGGAAATAATTTTTTAAATATTGAATAGGTCAATAACACAAGGTACTTGAAGAGTAACATTTAGCACTAACTAGATGCTCTAGTAGTTTAAAAAAAATCTGTCTAGACAGTCAATGTATTTTAATGGAAACTTCACTGTGAGAGATCAGCATCTATACAAATTGCAAGGAGGAATTACACTGCGAGATATTTGTGTCTACACAGATCACTACTTAGCACTGCTGAGCAGACAGCAGTAATTCTAACTCAAGACTGTAAAAAGGTCAAAACATTCAGATATTCAACGCAGAAACACTCAACTAATGTAGCTGTGACAAAACAATGTGAAAAACAAGTGTCGAAACCGTGGACATAACGCAAGTCTTTGCTTAGTCTAAGCATTGTGCAACTGTTTCACTTAAATAGCAGTGGATCTACTTGATAGAGGCACTGGGAACTAATGTCAGGTGGCACAATGCCAGAGCACTTCTATGGGCTAAGCTTGTAAAGACTCCAAGCCCATTAGCCTAGTACGCACCTATGAACCTATGAAAGGAGATATTAGAAATCATCATCATTCTCTTTCGGCTTTTCCCGTTAGGGGTCGCCACAGTGGATCATCTCTTTCCATTTCTTCCTATCCTCTGCATCTTGCTCTGTCACACCAACCGCCTGCATGTCCTCTCTCACCACGTCCGTAAACCTTATCTTAGGCCTTCCTCTATTCCTCTTACCTGGCAGCTCCATCCTTAGCATCTTTTTCCCAATATACCCATCATCCCTCCTCAGCACATGTCCAAACCAACGCAATCTCGTATCTCTTGCTTTGTCTCCAAACTGTCCAACATGAGCTGACCCTCTAATATACTGATTCCTAATCCTATCCATCCTAGTCACACCAATTGCAAATCTTAACATCTTTAACTCTGCCACATCCAGCTCTGACTCCTGCCTTTTTGTCAATGCCACTGTCTCCAACCCATATAACATAGCTGGTCTCATTACCCTCTTGTAGACCTTCCCTTTCACTCTTACTGGTACCCGTCTGTCACAAATCACTCCTGACACTCTTCTCCACCCATTCCACCCTGCCTGTACTCTCTTCTTCACCTCTCTTCCACATTCACCATTACTCTGAACTGTTGATCCCAAGTACTTAAACTCGTCCACCTTTACCAGCTCTACTCCCTGCATCCTCACCATTCCTCTACCCTCCCTCTCATTTACACACATATATTCTGTCTTAGCCCTGCTGACCCTCATTCCTCTGCTCTCTAGAGCATATCTCCACCTCTCCAGAGTCTCCTCAACCTGATTCCTACTCTCACTACAGATCACAATGTCATCTGCAAACATCATAGACCACGGGGCCTCCTGTCTGATCTCATCTGTCAACCTGTCCATCACCATTGCAAATAAGAAAGGACTCAGAGCTGATCCTTGATGTAATCCCACCTCCACCTTAAACGGATCTGTCACTCCCACTGCAGTCCTCACCACTGTCACACTACCCTCGTACATATCCTGTACCACTCTTACGTACTTCTCTGCCACTCCCGACTTCCTCATACAATACCACAACTCTTCTCTAGACACACTGTCATATGCTTTCTCCAAGTCTACAAAGACACAATGCAACTCCTTCTGACCTTCTCTGTATTTCTCCAACAACACTCTCAGAGCAAACATTGCATCTGTAGTGCTCTTTCCTGGCATGAAACCATACTGCTGATCACTAATCATCACCTCCCTTCTTAACCTTGCTTCCACTACTCTTTCCCATAACTTCAAGCTGTGACTAATCAGTTTTATCCCTCTGTAGTTACTGCAGCTCTGCACATCACCCTTATTCTTAAAGATAGGTACCAATACACTTTTTCTCCACTCCGCAGGCATCCTCTGACTTTCCAAAATTTCATTAAACAATCTAGTTAGAAATTCCACTGCCATTGCTCCTAAGCACCTCCATGCTTCCATTGGTATGTCATCTGGGCCAACAGCCTTTCCATTCTTCATCCTCTTCATAGCTGCCCTTACTTCCTCCTTGCTAATCTGTTTTACTTCCTGATTCACTATCCCCACATCATCCAACCTTCTCACTCTCTCATTCTCTTCATTCATCAGCCTCTCAAAATACTCTTTCCATCTACTCAACACACTCTCCTCTCTTGTGAGTACCTTTCCCTCACTATCCTTTATCACCCTTACATGCTGCACATCTTTCCCAGCTCTGTCCCTCTGTCTAGCTAATCAGTACAGGTCCTTTTCTCCCACTTTAGTGTCCAATCTCACGTACAACTCTCCATATGCCCTATCCTTAGCTTTTGCCACCTCTCTCTTTGCCATGCGTCTCATCTCCTTATACTCATGTCTACTTTCTTCATCTCTTTGACAATCCCACTTCTTCTTTGCCAGCCTCTTCCTCTGTATACTCTCCTGTACTTCCTCATTCCACCACCAGGTCTCCTTGTCCTCCTTCCTCTGTCCAGATGTCACACCAAGCACCTTTCTAGCAGTCACCCTTACTAGTTCTGCTGTAGTTACCCAGCTATTCGGTAACTCTCCACTGCCTCCCAGTGCCTGTCTTAACTCTTCCCTAAACTCCACTTCACAATCACCCTTTTTTAACTTCCACCATTTAATCCTTGGTACAGCTTTCACACTCCTCCTCCTCTTCTTGATCACCAACGTCATTCTACATACCACCATTCTATGCTGCTTAACTACACTTTCCCCTGCCACCACTTTACAGTCTCCAATCTCCTTCAGACTGGCCCTCCTACATAGTATATAATCAACCTGTGAGCATCTTCCTCCACTCTTGTACATCACCCTATGCTCCACCCTCTTCTTAAAATACGTATTCACCACAGCCATGTCCATCCTTTTTGCAAAATCCACAGTCATCTGACCTTCTGCATTCCTCTCCTTAACACCATACCTACCCATCACTTCCTCATCCCTTCTGTTCACTTCACCAACATGCCCATTAATTTATGAAAAAAAAAAATGTAAGAATCAATTAAAAATTGTTATTGATGTCCTTGTCCCGGATGGCAGAGTGGGTGATTAAAATGCAGTATTAAGAAAAAATAGAGTAGGAGTGGCAGCTTAAGTTAAATGCTGGACAGTCACCAGGCTTAAAGGATCATAATAGGGTAAAGTACGTTTATGAGTTAAACATGGATTTTTAACATTTCAGTTTTATTGGCTGAGTGTGAATCAAGCTTTGTTATATAACAGAGTTTTGGTAAGATGTGATTTTATTCTGAAGAAATGTTATGAGTGTTGAAGATGAAAATGCTAAATAAAAGAACAGGTTTCTGCACCATACTCATACCAGGGTTAAATATTTTTGCTCTTTATTAATTATTTTCTACCAACTGAAGCATTCACCAACATTTTGAGTTTTTTTTATTATTTTGTTTTGGGTGATGCCTCATGACCTGGACACTGATGAGAAATTGCCTTCATCTTACACTGTACACCATACCTGATAAACTGTTGAAATCTTTAAGAATTTTTGGGAACTATACCCCATAGCTGAAGGGTGTAATCACCACTGGGTACTGACCTTAATAAACACTCCAAAACACAGGTGTCAGTTTGCTTTTTGAGACACACATGGCTGTATTAGAAGGACATTCAGTAACAGCAAGGTTGCAGCCAGATATATAAAAGCTTTTATTTAAACCCACGAATCACTTTTGTAGTGCAAAATTCATGGTAGTAGCCAGAAGTAAGCATCTTTCCTTAAAGAGCAATGATGGGGATGTGAAACAGCTTAAGAAGAAAACTGAAAAAGAAGAAAACCTTATTATGGGACAATTTATTTTTTAAGAATGTATTCAAAATAGAAGAGCCCCTAAGTTTTTGAGACTGTCTAAGCTTTTCACTACAATAAAAAGTGACAGTGCCAAGTTTAAAGAGATCTATTCTTTATATGACAGAATTTATTATAGATTGATGGG
This sequence comes from Protopterus annectens, assembly GCF_019279795.1. Taxonomy (NCBI): domain Eukaryota; kingdom Metazoa; phylum Chordata; order Ceratodontiformes; family Protopteridae; genus Protopterus; species Protopterus annectens. Next base: position 1,421,006,644 of record NC_056726.1, read on the forward strand.
TTTAATGATATGTCAATGCACTTCAAACAGTCAAACTTTGTGCAAAAGTATAGGAATAGAACAAGCTTATTACCAGTGACAATGGCTTTAGGAGCATTTTGAACTGTTATGATCATGCTTACACTATAGTTAAATGCTTTGAAGTAACATTAAAATGTGAAAAGTTAAAAACAAAAAAACAAAAAAGAGGCAAACACGAATATCCAAATGATTTGGCATACATTTACAGTTGGACCAACAAAGTGCAATTTCCAGGTAACATTAAAACCAATGACAATTCTGTTAACACAAATCAATATGTTTCAAGGCATAGTCCAAGGAGAGCAATGCCATTAACAGAAAGAGAACAAAGAACTTCTCCAGTACATATGGAATAATGATTGAAAGAAAGATTGGATCAATCAGGAGAGAGGATGGAGAGTTTTTTTTTTTTTTGAACCAGTAGAACCATGGAGAGAAATGTCCATAAAAAATCATTCAGGCCCATGCAACCAGAATAGGTCCAACATCCAAGGGAGAGGAAGGAGCTAATACAGCAATTAGATTCACATCAGAGATAGAGTGCATTTATAAATGTACTTATTTATTTAGTTTCACAACAAGAGAGACAGAGTGGAATTATGTTTATTCATTCATTCATTCATTCATTTATTTGTTCATTCATTCATTGTTGACTGGATTAGTTCCACTAGGCTTGTGGCTTCTTTTTAGGAAGAACTGAGATGTTATTTATACAGACTAGGAAAAAGTTGGCCAGAACACCAAGGAATCCACACATTCTTCGCGATTTATTCCACGAGATCTTTGGCTACCAACTGTGCTTCCACCAACATAGGCAGATGAGAACTTGGTTTCACATCTCACCTAAAATATATAATATTAGGAGTGCAGTAACCCCCTTATACTGAAAAATGAACCCATCATCTGGGGTGTAAAAAGAACCCACTGACATAATCTTCCAGCCCCAAAGGTGAGTGGTCTGTTGAATGATTTAATACTGAACTGACATCAATAGCTCGAACTTTTGGACATGGATTCATTTTTGTCCTAGCAAAGAAGGCATGCATAGTAAGAACATCAATGACGTTAACATTCTTTTCTTGTAAGTTAAACATGCATTTTAATAAGATTTGTTAGATCATTTAGATACTGATATATTAAGAAAAATATTATTTTAATTCACATTTGATCTTTTCCATACATGTGTTTGAGACTGTGAAAGAGATAATAGGTGTGCATTAATACAAGCACCTAATAAGTATGTTTACAATGTAACATCACAGGTATGTTCCATTTTAAAGGGGTTATAAACTAAAGTTCTACATTTCATGAAAGTGAAAAAGAACGGGATGCAAAAACTGTTACAGATATAAGGTGCTGAAAGTGCTATGTGATATTAATATTTATGAGTCAGTGACATCCATAGAAGTCTGTGTACTGTATAAACACTTTGACTCAGTGCTAGGCGAACTGATAGGAAGCAATGGTATTTCCACAGAGTTATATAATTTCCTTACATAAAAAAATCCAGTGATATGTGTTTTTCTGTGGAATACCTAAAGTGCATAAAGACCCACTTAACCATCCTTTAAGCTTAGTGTAAGTTGTTATTAGCTGCAAAAGAGATAATTCATTCTCTTTATAAAAAACAGGATTTCAAAAAAAAAAAAAAAAAAACTTCAGAGAAGTCAGATTAGACTGCTTTGGTCAGGATGTGCTCTGAAGTTCTGGGTAAATCCCTGTATTCTGTGATCCCATACCAAAAAGGAATACAAATATTTCTTTTGTCCTCTTTGATAGATTATTTAAATAGGGATATTGAGTACTTAAGATTAGAACACAAAATTATGTTTTTTGGTGTCTGCTATGTTCATACATATAGTTGGAGCGACAATGATATCTTTACCATGAGGACTTCCAAAACAAACATTGTATATCTGGATATCAATATACATATGCTTCCATAGCGGAAGGGTTTCAATTCTGAAATTTACAAGAAAAATACAGTTGTATAAGCTGAACTTACCATAACAGTAAATATTCGAATTATTACTGCTGCCATAGTCTTTGCTATATTGATTATATCCTGTTAAGGATTTAACAGCCAGCCAGTTTCAAAAGCTTCAGGGCACCTTCCACATGCCCAAACTGTCAAGCAGTTTGAGCTGAGATGATGAAAAGACAGGTTTGGATGTGAAGCCCTTCAGAGGTTTCTTGCCTGCAGATAGAGGTATGCTGAACAATGAAAGGACAATGCTAGGAATAACAAAAAACAAATGTCCACATTGTGGCATAAAAAAAAAAAACAAGGGGGGGGGTGAAGGGAGGGAGCCTCTACTGCAGCAGTACATCTAGTGCTATGGTAAGTTTAACTTACACAATGGAACTATGTCCCTCATATTGATCTTAGCCTTAACTATATTGGTAGATTACCACAGCTAACTACATTTGGGACAAGGAAGCAGAAGGGTTCAGCAGTATTGGAGAACTTTCCAAGCAATGTTTGATCTAGAACTACTGAAGGAATCCAGCTTATAGTGCTTTGTAAAAGTATGTGCAGAGGACCAAGTAGCAGCTGCTAGGATACTTCTAGAATCCAACCTTTTCCATAGAGGAAGTCATGGTCCTGGTGGAGTGGACTTTGACCTGCCTGGAATAGATTTGTCATGCTAAGTATAACAAAAGGTAACAGCCTTAGGCAACCATTTGGAAATCACCTATTTTGACATAGGCTGTCCCTTCTTACCTTCACAAGAAATTAATAAACTGGTCCAAAGATCCAAAAGATTTAGTTCTGTCACAATAGTACCTGAGTTGTCAATGGATATCCAAAATACAGAGTATGCTTTTCCCCTCATTTTTAGGTTCAGGAAGAAAACAGGGAGATGGATAGTTTGTCTTAAAGTAAATTCAAGTACCACTCTAAACATAAAAGAATGATTAGTTCTTAAAGAAATCATGTCCCTATGGAAAAAAAGAAGTAAGGTTGACTAACCGTAAAAGTTTGTAACTCAAATACACTTCTTGTAGAGGTCAAAGGAATCACTAAAACTGCTTTCCATGTTAAGAACCTTAAGTCAGCCAGATTAGCTGATTCAAATGGAGCAAGTTAGCTTTTCTAACTTAAAATTAAAAACCAAAGGAGGGGTTAACAGTTTACTTGGAGGCCTCTTATGCAAAACCCCTTTCAAGAACATGTTGACATGAGACTGCCTTGCAAGAGAAAGATCCATAGGCAGACATGCTGAAATGGCCAATAAATTAAACTTGATAGAGGAATAAGAAATGTCATAGGATAGTAAATCACACAAATATTGTAAAACCAGGGAACAACTAGCCCTGAATGGATGCTGGTTATGTTGTTGGCACTAACCAGAAAACATTTCCCATTTGCTAATATATGATTTTCTAGTAGCAGTCTTTCTTGCCTCCATTAGTACTTGCACAGAAAATAGGTGCCTGAAATGAATCAAGACCCTATTATCCAGGCAGTCAATTGAAGACAACTGATGTTGAGGTGTATCAAACACCCCTGTTCTTTTCTGAGTAGATCTATTTTGTGAGGAAGCCTGTGATAATTGCCCCTGGCCATTTCCAAAAGAAGGGAGAACCACTGGTGTCTGGGTCAGAAGGGAACCACCACACTGATGTTGGCGGATTCCTTTCTGAATCTTCATTAGCACACCGGATGTTAGTGGAATGGGTAGAAAGGCATTCAGGAGCATTCTTGTCCAAAGAAAAGAAAAGGCATCTGTTTTCTAGGCCTTCTTACATGGAGTCCTGGAACAGAATTTTGCCAGTTGATTGCTCATAGAGGAGACAAGGAGGTGTACTTGAGGAACTCCCCACAGATGGATCAAATCTTGGAAGGACCCCTGATCTAGTTTCCATTTGTGTGGGTCTGCCCTGGTCCTTCACAGCATGTCTGACACACAGTTTTGCTCTGACAGAATGTAGGATGCCTAAGACTATGCTGTGAAGTTAAATGCCAAGTTAACATGGCTAGTTTGCAAGAGGTGTATCACCTGGATTCTTTTTTTTGACAACAATAGTAGTTGTCAAAAAAACAGCAACAACAACAGTGTTGATGGTTCTCAAATTTGGAACATAATAAAAAGTGGGGATATGCGAACTGTCTTATGCAAACACTCTGAACAGCATAAGAAACAAATTAAATCTTTTTTTTCTTTGTTATTTATATTCTTGCTTCAGAATTTAGAAAGGTTGTTAATGATGCTGTGTTAGGAGAAAAAAAGGAGTGATCAGCATAAACTGAATCCAGAACCATCACCAGGATTAAACGGATTTGATGAGCTTCTGCTTTTTTGTAACTAGGCATTACCGCAGGCTGTAGTCATAAATCACTGCCTACAACTCCATCACATCATGCCAGGACAGCTAGTGAATCATCATCTAGTTAACTTTCTCCATTTTGTTGCTTAGGACGAATGACATTGCAACCCATACTCTGCTCTTACATCTCAGCAACCTCCCCCACCATCTTGTCTCACTCCTAGTCTACCTTGAATTGAAAAGGGTAAGGGAATTTACACCATGCCCTGGTCAAATTTCCCTTAGTATGAGTACCACCTCATGTCCACCCAAGAAAATAGGCCATAGACCCAGCAAGACCAATCCCTTCAACAAAATGTTAATAAATAAAATTATTGCACAATTATGTTCATACATCGTTTGCTTTTTCCTTAAATGCATACAATGTTTGGGCTATTCCTGGTGCTCTACGTTTAAAAACATGTTGATGTCATGAGCTTTTCTTTTATATTTCATCTTTGCTTCTATGAAAAGCAAATTTTCTGCCTTAGGATTTGTTACTTATTTGAACTTACTGTGCAGAATTTGTTTTTAACATTTTTATCTTTTTTTACGAAGATAACTATTTGTGTTAAGAACTGGCTAAATTTGCTGAGATGACAGTGTAAAATATGTTTATTCCAGCATTTCAGATATAGTAAATTCTGCACTGCAAACATATCACTTTCTCTACCTCTGCTGTCATATTAAAGTATTTCTTTTTTGTTACAGTTGAACATTTTAGCCATTATTTCAGTTAATCTGCAGTCTTGGTGCAGCAGTTTTTAAATCCATAAAGTTCCATGACAGCATCCACATAACGTTTTAGTCATAAATCTGTGTTACTATGATTTGCTTTATGTATTTTTTGACTATTAGTATTGGATAGTTCTTTATTTTGTGACTATATTCCAATCCAGCTAGTTAAATTTAGCAAGTTCTGCATTTTGAAGTTATTTTTATTTTTCAGCATTAAAGGTATTGAAACAATTAGGCATTTTCATGCTCATTATAGAAATCAAGAAAGCAAGAGCTGTTTCTGTATGCTGTCAGAGACCAGAGACAGAAGCTAGAAACAAACAATAAACACAATGCTGCCAGTTTTATCTTTTGGCATTTGTATCACTATATGTATTTCATGTCTTCTTACATAACTCATGGCATTGTAAACCAGGCGTTCATATTTATGACAAAGGGAACACATGAGCTTGTTTTCAAATACCTAGTAAACTTTTAGTTTTATAACACATATATTATATGAGGAATTGATTTTTTGTTGCTGTAGATAAGTGCATCATTTACGTAGATCAAAAGGCTAAGAAAAAACCTCTAATTTGTACTAAAAAGCACTTAGAACTCCATGGCTCCTAGGTGTCTATTAGCCCACAGATCTCCAGCATAACTGAACTATTTCTGCTATACCACCACAGTGATTCTAGTACAGTCTTGGTCAAACTTACCGTAATGTCATATGTTTGGCCACAGCTATATGCTTCACTTTTGGTATATGAAAAGATGGCTACTTGAATATGTGCTAAAATAGTTTTCCTATCTAGACATTTCATAGAGAACTTTGATTTTCTTCTTCAATGGTTCAACCATCCAAAAGGACTAAAACTGTGGGCAAAGTTCTGCTCCTGCCTGGAGATCAAAAGAATATGTTTGAAGTTCCTTAGGTGACAATGCTCATCAAGGCTATCTTTGGATGTTCTTTTGCCCCATCAGATGAAGAGGAGTTTAACGTGATAAATCTTGAGAGATTAATGTTGGCCTGACTATTCATCAAAGTCCAAACTTCTCCTTTCACTCTGTCCAACTAGTATCACAACATGTCTGAGGGAGCACTGAATTACAAGTAAATTGTAAGGCATCCAGTCTTTAGCCTGGCCAGTCTGGCTCATCTTTTCTTTTCAATGGCATGTCCATTAGAGCCATTGAAGTCTTAATTCTATTTTACTCATATCTTCTTAGAGCATTCTCGCTAGGGGTAATATATAATTGTTGACCATGCGATGGGTTAGGCCAATCTAAATACATCATTCAACATAATAGACCTCAGAGATTCATAACTAAAAAGATCAGCGGCCTCAAAAATCTTACTTATCAGGGGAGACTGGCAGATATCTCGCTGAACTCAGTTTCTTACCGGCTCTATGTGGAGATCTGTATCTAGCGTTTTGAGCCATGATAGATCCAACCCTCTTCGACCTTGAGTTCCTTCACAGAATAAACGGTACTTCAAATACCCAGTTAACGGAACTAAACCTTTATCAGCAGGTGAATATTACCCACTGGCATAATAGATTCATATCCCACACAGCCATCACCTCTCGAACAAACTTTCACTACATTTCAAGCTGTGGCACCACTTCCACTGTCAGGGTAACTGAAATAATTGTAAGCGAAGCCTTGAATTCTCCACTACTCTATTTTTTCTGGCCCTTGTATAAAGGGAACTTTTGAATAGGGGGTTTTGGCTAGACTTGTAATGGTCATTAGAATGATTACCTAGTACTTACCTATAATCCTATGAATATATAAACCTCAGATATGGATTTATTATGCTGAGGAGAATTTGAATCTTAGAAGAAAATTGCCATTGCTATCTTAATTAATTGGACATCTGCTCTTGTTGCATTTATAATGATATACTGAAATGTAACCATGCCACAGAAGTTTTAACTAGGACAAGTATAGCTCGCAAAGGAAACCACTGCTCTAGAACAGACTCCCCATCCATGTAAAACAAAGCTCATCCCTGTACATGCACCAGTGCAACTTGGACCTATGGATGGGTAATAGAAAACTGATCCCAGTACTCCCCCTGCACCTGCACTACTAATGAATGGAGGCAACTCTTAAATGCTTTATTCCATGCCTGAGTCACCTCAAATTATCTGTGGGATAATGCAAGTTACTCTCACTATGGGTAATATATAATTATTGACCATGGGATGCGTTAGACAAATCTAATACCAAATGGGAGAGGTTAATTCAAGCACCAAAATAGACATTGGCAGGGTTTAAACTAGCCCACTAGAGCCATTTGACTAGTACTCACCTATGAACCTTTGAACCTATAACTCTGCAGACTTTAGTAAAGAGGAATTTTCATTCCATATCCTCTGTTAATTTTTTCTGGTGTCAATGTTCAGTATCTTGTTTATTACCTAGCTTTGCAGGCTAGTGTGTTACTTTTAAATCCATTTTGTAGTACAGCTTCTGTGATCTTTATTGTTAGACGAGCTTACTCAGATGGAAATATCCTCAGCTGAATCGGATGGAGATATTCTCAAACATAAAGATATTACTATAAATACAGTAACGATTAGGATGTTATTTTTCAGGCAGGTATTCCAGAATAAATGCAGTTCATCAGTATATATCATGCTGGGAGAAAATATCTATCACAAAAGTTGATTCATAGATTATTAAAAATCTGATACAATTAAACTAAGACTATTTCATCTTATAGGACTAATACCATCTAGTATAAGATTTTTCATCACACATACTGGATTCCTTGTAGGATACACTGTCAAACAACCATGCATGTAGGGCTAAGTGCATGGACCAAACCAATAATATCAGAAAAACAAAAAAGGGTCCAGCACCAAATAGGAGAAAAAGGCTTCATTTATTGATATGGATAAAATAAAAAACAAAAAGGCATACCAGTTTCGGCAAAAAAAAAATGCCTTCCTCAGTGCATTATGATCCATCAGCTCTACACACATTTTATATAGTCAGTTAATTACCCTATTACATTCCAATTGGTCCATCCCAAAAATTGAATTATGTTCATTTAAACCAGGCTTAAACAAAGCTCCAAGCTTAATAATTCATCTTGATTCCTTTCTGGAATGTCAGCCTGCTCTGTTAGGTCTATGTCCCTGGATTTTGTCTATAATTGTGAAACTGAATTTGGCTGTGGCATGGGTCAGTGTATGTTTATACAATGCATTATGGATTAGTTTAGTCCTAATATCACTAAGATGTTCATTTATTTTGTGTTTTACAGGTCGTGATGTTTGCCCTACGTAAAACACAGAGCAAAAACAATGAACATAATTTAATTTTTGGGATGGACCAATTGGAATGTAATAGGGTAACTAACTGGCTATATAAATGTGTGTAGAGCTGATGGATCTTAATGCACTGAAGAAGGCATTTTGCTGGAAGACATTTTGTTTTGCCGAAACCGGTATGTCTTTTTGTTTTTTTTATTTTATCCATATCAATAAATGTAGCCTTTTACTCCTGTTTGGTGCTGGACCCTTTTTTGTTTTTTTAGGATACACTGTCAGCCTTGACAGTAGAGATGACACTGGTATGGATGTCAAAAGATGGGAATATGGTGCCATATATAGTTAGCCTGCCCTGTTATATTTAGCTGGTTGGAAAAAAAACTGCTGAGATGATTAGGTTAACTTTTGATTACACTACTCAGGTACAAAATGTGGCTATTGGTGTAAGATGGTATTTAAAAAGTTATGTTCCCCAAAACACTTTATCCTGTAGCAATGGCTAGAAAAATAAACATTCTGTCAAAATAAAACAAGTCTGTTGCTGCAAATAAGTCTTTTATATTAGCAACTTGATAGTCACATGTTTTGTCAGCACTGTTTTTTGAAAACATATAGGGGTGGCAGCAGGAGTGTTCTAGAGTGGAAAGGGATTTCTCTATTTGTGTTGTCTTAAAAAGTTTCTTTGATAGCAGATATCTTTCCATAATTTGGAAAATAATAAAGAGATATAAAATAATTAAAATGCTTAATTGTGGGTCCCTTTCCTTCCCTCACCGACGTTTCATCTCTCTTTCCCTTTTCTCTCTGCTGTAATCACAAATATAATTAAAAAGAATAAAAGGATGGAATAGAAGAGCACCGAGTCTATTGTGAAGTGTTCTGAAATTCCACTTACATGGGCATTTTGGCAGTATTTCATCTTTAACTACCAGTGGTAATGCAGAAATACAACTCTGTGAAATATATTAAATGTAAAATAAAAAGCAATTTTCCACCCTGACAGCAGTCAGAGTCTGCAGCCCAAACCCTTACTTCCCAAAGAGTAATCATGACCCACAGTCCATGCCAGCACTTTTATTAACAACCTTCCAAGTTGTTGGCCTACTTCACACAATCAACCAGTGATCTATGCCAATACCCTTGAACACCTAACCTACTGGTGGTAGCAACATGTACCCTACCACAAATGTAGTTGGTATGTTGACAAACTGAGGAGCCTAGTTAAATGAACACCATAATGCAGAGGTAAACAGATTTCCTAGTAATGACATGGGATTCCAAACATTAAATAGAATGTAATCCCTGGTCTGCTGAGGTGTCTAAAGATTATCCTTAAAAATTGTAAATTGAAAATATTGTATCAGTTGACCAGTTTAATGTACCTTATTGGGACTGCACAGAAATACTATCCCTTACTGCACTGTACTGTACAAGAGGTTTACCTTTCAAATAACCCCCATCACACAGACATACATATACACAGAAACAGACAGACAGAAAAACAGAGTCAGAGAGACAGACAAGCAAATGCAGCTTCCTACCACTGCTGTGTTGCTAAAACTTTCTGGACAGCCTCAGATGGCCCCATTTACCTCCATAAACTATTCCTGATATAATATGTCACTCACTCAGCTTGATGTCCAAACAGTCCTCTTTCCCTTTTGATGCATGCACAGTCTATAACGCAGTTTAACTCTAGTGCCCTCTGGTCTCCCCATTCAGTGCTAGAGTAATGTAAGCTTCATCTCCTTGAAACCCAGGAATCATCCTTAGTCCATCTATTAGCTTCTACTATATTAATCCCAGACCAGGTTTGCACTTCCCCAACTAAGTCTCATGGCCTGCATGTATAGGAGCATTTCCTAAGTCAATATCAACACTTGGAAGCAAAGCAAGTGAATGAAATGGACTACAAGGCTGCATACAGTAAGTAGGCTTTGATGCAGAAATTCAAATTCATTGGAAGAAAATGATTGTATACAGTTGCCTGAGTGGTACTTGAGTTATGCAAACTGTAGGATATTTAGATTAATTGGAACTAATGATATCTTCTGCTGAGATACTGGAAATGCTGCATTGCTTTGCTTGTCAGTACCGAACCTTCAAATTAAAAACGGTGAATTTGAGGCAGTTTTAGGCTTCACTGAATTACATCAAATAATATTGCCTTTCTAGAGTCAAAAACATAATAAACATGGCTGACACTATTATAATGTAAACAACTACCTTGAAAGGGACCCTCAAAATAGAATTAATTTGAAGGAAAAAAAAAAATAAGTGAATTAATTTAGTACCCATCTTAGTCACACTCCACATAGCGACATACAAAAATGAGTAACTATTCAGTATCTAATTGTTGAAAAGGCCCCCTTTTACATACTGCCATTCAAGAAACTGCCATTTAAGAAGCAAACCCCTCTAGTGCTTTCATATAGATATGATTATATGTCTCTGAACCACTTTTTTGCAAGCGTGTGCACAAATATACTCACAAAACAAATGCAAATATAAGTAAAACTGCATCATAATTATATTAATAAAAAGGAACAAGAGACTCTTAGTATTTTAATATAAAATAATCTAATTTTTTTAAATATTTAACTGTCCATGAGAAGTTAATTTCTAATACTTTCATATCAAATAAAAGGGGGTATTTGGGAAGATTCACAATGCTGCAGCACAGAGCTACATATCGAAGATGTCATAACATAGCACAGCTTGATACTGCTTAGATGTGTATTAGAACCAGCATAGCCCTAGTAATAGTAAACTACATCAACCACATTACTGGCAGCAGACCTGCTACTGAAATGTGATGAAATGGCCGTGTTACTGGTGGTAGGATGAGCAGTGTGACAAGTACAGTAAGGTGGCATGCTGGAGGATATGTGCATTCATTTGTGCAAATAAAACATTTCATAGCCACAACAAGGGCACTGAAATCAGGCCACAGTGTGCCAGCAGACTACAAACTCTGTAAGAGAAGCAGAACTAGGGCATTAACAAGCTGTGGAATAATAACAAGGATAACCTGGAAAAGATAGGCTGGGAACAGGAAGGGCTTTGTTTGTGTTCAAGGTACCCATTTTTCCTTACAGAAGAAGGGTAGATGGGAATGGCAACAAATGATTCACCATAGCTTATTGAAGGAAAAATATTACATGTCCAAAACTAGATGCAGTGAACTGAAAAGAAAGCTTTATTTGCAGGGGTAATCCCCATGCATTTTGCATGTGGGGGGCAATCCCTCTCACCTATAACATTTTATATGCTAATTCCTGGACTGCACAATAATGAGGAAAGAGCAATGTCATGTCTGTTAAATCTAGGAATTTAACAAAATCACATCATAGCCTTTGGATTAGCAAAAGTGGCACTGGAAGAGATATTGTGTTCCAGTTCTGTAAGAGGGAAATAGCTAGTGAGAGGGTAGGAGGCTCAGACAAGCAAACACAAAATGCAGACCGATATAAGGAGGGTGGCATGGACAAAAAGGGGGTTGGGATAACAGTTTAGGGAATCAGATAAGGAACGACAGTAGTCGTAAGGAAGGACTGAACTACAAACAGGGTATTGGGCATGGCAAACAAAGAAGGAGAACACCATGAAGGGGGCATGATAAAGAGGATCTGTCTGTCTTTGATGAGACCCTACCTGATATCATCCACCTCAAAAGCTGATGCCATGGCAGGTTCTGCACCTGTTGGCCAAGTGGTTGGAGGCAGCTGGTCATACAACTCTGTCAGCCACACCAGGAGGTACTCCACAGTTTCATTGTGGGAGCTCAACTGCATTGCAGCTTGAATGCAACCAACTGCCACACCTGATACCAGGTGGTCAAGGGTGCCAATGTAGGCCACTCTCAAATAAGCAGCTTCTGCCTCCCGAGAATTAATGACTGATGTATTCCATAATCATACTTAGAGAGCATTGTATAATGTACTTGTCACTTTTTGCGTTACTGGTATTTATTTTAATCATTAGGTTTCCTGGTCTAGTGTTAACTCTACCAGCAATGCATTCCTGAGAAAAACTATGCACTGTACATTAAACAGAGGTTACATCTAAATTACCTGCAAGAAAGAGAATATAATGAGAGTTCCTGAAGCCTTTCTGAATAGGTCACTTTTTCCAAACCCATCTTTTTTGTAATAAGAAATTGCTGTACCTTTTTAAGTTCTTTTAGGTGATTTGTTGAGTGTGTACAAAATGCAGTATTGTACTAAATAAGGGGACAGATAGTGAGATATAAGTAGTACAAGGATCTCTTTGCAGTGACTAGATATGCCATTTAAATTTAGATGGGCTACAGAACAGAAACAAATATGTTTTTCTATCTTTGACAGATATATCCTTATCAAAGTCCAAATTATTTTTCATAGGCTCTTATGTATATACTAGGCTAATGACATCAGGGCCTTTATAAACTTAACAGTGCTATCTAACCCAATTGTGTCCTTATGTATCATGGACATTCATTAGGAGGGGTATGTTATTTAGGAAGTTTCTAGCAATATGTTAGTTTTGGCATTACTGTCAGCCTGTCTATCAGAGACATGGGGGACAGACCCAGGGTAAATTTCCTATCCATTGGTAAAGGTTACGCTTAAATAGGGTTAGGGATGGACTGTGCTTCACATGAAGGGGGAGCCTGTTCCAGAGAATGGGGATCTTCTGCAACACTTATCTGTCTTGCCAACATTTATTATTTATGTCACAAGTAAAATTTAAATCCTTGGATCTAGTGGTTCTGATGCTGTTCGTTTTGTGGATGTGCAAAAGGTCCATCAGAGCTGGATCCAAGGATGCCTTGTTTGCTAGGCATTAATTGCTGATTAGCACCATTTAGGGAACAGAGTATAACAGAATGGGCTTTAAGGCAATCTATATAAGATAATGTAATTATACCCTGGATTGTCATGCTAAGGAATATTTATGGGCATTTTAACAGTTTGATATGATTTGTCAGGTACATGCCGAAGGGGCATTATATACAATGATGAGTCTGATAAAGACTAAATAAAGTGACGCTATGACTTTTTTGAATCTGAGTGCCATACCTTACTTACAGTTTGGATGATATAATGTTTTTCTTATTACCTTGGCCACATGTTGGTTAAAAGCGTAGATTATTGTCTACATATGTTTCCAGATCTTTGACTACAGGGTTAACTGTTAGGGGTGTGTTATAAATGGAGTAATTACCCTGGGTAGCAGTTTTCCCAAAAGGCACTATTATGCATTTTCTTGGCATTGTGGTTTTATCCATGATTTTGGCACTAGTCATTTGTTTGTGCTAGATCCTCTTGTAAGTTGTTTTTCCCACAGGGAAATCTATGATAGCTCCCAACTGGTAGTCATCTGAAAACTTGATCAGCCAAAGACCCTTAACATTAGCTTTTACCTTTGAGAAGTAGATGCCAAATAGGAGATGTCCAAGCATGGAGCACTAAGGTACCCCAATAGTGTCTGCTCTGTTAGTGAAGCTAGTATCAGCAATCTTCACTTTGGTACTGTCTGTGTGTTAGTGGGCAATCAAGCAAGTCATGTAGTGGTTAATGCTCAGTTTACTGTTCTTGTCAACTATATTCAGGTGGGGTATAGTTGTCTACCATTGTCTATCTGTACATCTATCTTTAATGGTAGTATTTATGATCTCACCACTTACTTCATCCTTTTTGCCTAGTCTCATGAACTAAGTGTACTGATATTGAATATGAACATTTATAAAGTGTATATGTTTAGGGCAACTTGGAGAACTTCAACAACTTTTAATGTACTTCCATTTGCTCAGCCCTTTCCACTTGCTCAGTTATTGTGAGCAAACGTAGTCAGATATAGAATTAATTGTAATCAAGCAAGCTTAAAGAAACTCTACCTTGATTTGTAAGAGGCTTGCTTTTCAGTTAAATGTATTTATACATTTTTAAATGCTATTACTTGATAAAAACTGTTAAATTAAGAAACAACACTATAGCATTTCATACACAGAAATAATTGAAAAGATAATCTGTATTTTTCAGTGTGTGTGTGTGTGTGTGTGTGTGTGTGTGTGTGTGTGTGTGTGTGTGTGTGTGTGTGTGTGTGTGCGTGTGTGTGTGTGTGTGTGTGTGTGTGTGTGTGTGTGTGTGTGTGTGTATGTGTGAAGTTTTTAAATGAAGAAGGATAGGTGCACAAATGAGATGAGTAGAACAAGTGCAAATAGTGTGTTAGTGTGAATAGTGAAAGAGAAACAGTGAATAGCAGACATATTATATGTGCCAATGAGTTTACGATAAAAGAGTATCAGCAGCGGAGTGTACAAGATGATCATAGTCAGTGTTATCCGTGTGCTACATGACTAGAGCATAAGACTTATTTATGTCAGGTAAAGTCTGAGCAGTAGTTCTACATTTCTTAAGAAGTGAACTGCTGAGTAATTGGCATTCATAAAAGATTATAACCTGTGATGTCTGTGGTAGTTTTCATAGGGCGTGAGTAAAGTAGCATGTAGAAGAAGTCGTATGTATTGTCACGCAATGAAAAAAGTCTCTGAGTTCATGGTTTTCAGAATGAGGAATGCATGGTCAGCACTTTACAATTCCTGAGAATTACAGTTTCCTGAGTTTAAAGGTTTGTGTATACTTTACTGTTTTGAGTTTCCTGTCAGTGCACCATCTTTGTAGGGTATTGGATATTGCACTTTGGCTATGTTTAATGTGATTGGTTGGGAATATATTTAAAATGTGACTCTGTTGTAGGGATGATAGTGACTGGATTGCAAGCACAGTTATATGGAAGCTGTTCATAGGTGTTTACCAGACTGATGACAACAAGAGCCTTTTTAAGCCTAACCTTGCATCCCAAATCTCTGACAACTTTTGGTACCCTTGATAACTGCTTCCTGCTCAGTTGGTGTGCGTTGGTCAATGAATGGTACCGTTGTGTCTCAGAAAGGAAACCTACTCTTGACAATGTGTGGTTATGCTTTTGTGTTGGAGACAGAAGTCAAGGAGCACAGATACTAAGTCTGTGTAAAGAAGAATAGGCCAGGATGCCATAGTCATGCTGGCACCATATAATGGGGCTGGAGCACAGTCACCTCAGCTGTTGGGATTCTGTGGGCATTCTGGAGTGTGCATTTTAGAAAGACGTCATATTAACACAGTGATACTTACTGACATTAAAACAGCCATTATTTTATTTTACTAATACAATGTCTCATAAAAATCATATACATACTTGGAAAATGTAAACTTAGACGGAAATACATCACAAAGCAAACAGTTGAATTTCTGCCCAATAACCAGAAAAGGCAGGTTCAATGCTTGTAGTAATGGAAATGATGCTTGCCCTGTGACATCATGGACTATTAAGTGGCAGTGCCTGTTGCCCCATGACATCATGGACTATTCAGTGGCAGTGCCTGTTGCCCCATGACATCATGGACTATTCAGTGACAGTGCCTGTTGCCCCATGACATCATGGACTATTCAGTGGCAGTGCCTGTTGCCCCATCACATCATGGACTATTCAGTGGCAGTGCCTGTTGCCCCATGACATCATGGACTATTCAGTGGCAGTGCATGCCTTCCTTAGAAAAGCACAGAAAGGAAAAAAAATGAGCCATGAATTAATGTATATGCTGCAGTGCTTTACCATATCAGCAAACTCATTCATCTCCAGCCAGTAACTCTCCTTTCCTTCATCAGCTCGTTTATTGTGATGCATGACTTTTTTCAAGCTGGAATCCCAAATCTGTCTCCTCAGAAGCTCCTCCATGTCATTTAAGTAGCTCTTTGCTGTAAAATAGTTTATGTTAGACAGTGTTAAAATGAAGTATTCAAAGCATTCATCAAAGACTCATACTAAGCTAACTGCCGTTGTGAGCCTAGCCAATTATCCATTGTGAGACTCAAACGTTGCACATTGTGTTTATAAGGCAAACACCTTAACCATTAGACCACACTTTTGACTTGTTAAATGCTATCCAGATTGCATGCTTACCATATTGGGATTTCCAGAGTTGCCATTTTAAGTCAAGAACACTTCCATATATTTCACCGGTCATCATAAGTATAAGAAGGCAGATTTTTTTTATCATTATGTTGCCTTATTGAGCAGGTAATACTGTAAAGGCAAAAAAAATAATTAAATTACAATAGAAGTCAATAAAACCCCATCTAATTAACACTTCCATTATTCGGTTATCATTACATGTGGAGAAAAGTGAATGTCATAACTCATCACTTTGGTATTATTCATTTATATAGTAATCAGCTTTGAAACTAAATCATGGATTTTAAAGTACTTTGCTGTTTAAGATGTACGCTATTGGCTCCAAACAATGTTCCCTAATTCTCCTGTAAGTAGCTTATCATAGTCATATATGAAATAATAAAATTCTTCTTAATTACTTCTCTATTTTCTTTTTACTTTGCGCTGTCTGCTTTCAGTGTCAAGAAGGAATTGTTGCTACCTGTAGTTTAAAAGGTCAGTACAATGTTATGTGTTTTAATTACAATCCAGGTTTTCATGTCAAATGTATATAATAATGTTACCTTATACACTAAATATATATATATATATATATATATATATATATAAATATATACACTAAATTTATCTCATCTGTCCACATTAACATTGCTAGTCATCTTTTACCTGCACATAACTCATCAGGATGCTTGAGTGTCAGCCCTGCTCATGTGTCTGTCTTTGCCATCTGGCACATGAAGTCTGGAATTCAGATATTCGCATAAACAGGTATACCAAGATCTCCAGAACATTAAAATTAAGTGATAAAAGCATGTTTTCATGAGCTTTGTAGAGTTTATTAGTGGTATCCATTCCAAAACTCACATATTGAATGCATTGCAATCACCACATAAACTTAATGCTGTTTTATTGTATTGTACAGCTTGGGCATTAAGACACTTTAGGCCTCCCTCTTCTTTCTGCAGCAGATATGCAGTGGAAAGAATTTGTACTGGCATTCTGCATATCTGCACTTATCACTGTTTATTACACAGTGGCAGCAGCTTGCAATGATACAGGGATCTTGCAGCAGTTTTACACTCTCCTGTCATCTTTTTGCAGTGGTATTTATGAAGAAAGGGCTTGGATTTCACTATGTTTTTATCTTGAAATATCTGCATTACAAACAGTCCCCAAAGGAAGAATCACAGGATACATTACAGTTTATTATGAACTTGATGTGCCTTTCTTGTTTGCCTGTCCTTTGGAACTAATCTCTGTTATATTCACTTGAGTTGTCCATTTTTTATTGTTTTTCACCCTTCCACCCACTCCTGTCTCCACATTTATTAAATTCAAGTGTTATAAAGAAGACAAACCAACTTTAATGTGTACTGTTTGGTTCATCTGTCATCCATCTTAGTAACAGCTTTGCTCCACCCATCATCAGGACTTTCTGAACTCTTCTTTTACAAATGCTATCCATGTTTAACAGAAGACATTATAGCACTAACTGGGTTAAGGTTGTTATATAGAGATTCTGTGTAGTTAGTACTCAGACATTTGTCAAGTGTCAAACTAAATGTATCAGACCACGTTTTGGCAATAAATTCATTAGTTCTCTTGTCGAACCATGGGTGCCAGAAGCATAGAGCGAGGGGGGAATGGGATCCCCCCCCCTCACGTTTGCAGATCATCTCATTTAAAAAAAAAAAAGCCATGGCTCAAAAGACAGATGCAGCTAAATGATCCAGCTGCATCTATTCTAGCATGTCTTTTTTTTTCAATTTACCGACGCGAATCACTACTGGCAGCTGAAAAGACAAACAGGTGGTACACTATAGATATAGGTGCTGGAACCACAGGGCGAGGGGGAGGAGGACTCATGCGCACATTGCACACTAATTTAAACACAAAAGTGCATAGAAAGCACTTCTTGCTGGTAAGGCTCCCATGTGTTATCTCCGTGGATAACTGCTTACTTCTAAGGCTCCAATTCTGGAGTAAGTCAGTGATATTTAGTTCTGTTACGCTTATGCAGTAAGTGATGGCCGTTTATTTTATGCAGTAGCTCTGAAGTGATAGTGATGGCCATTTAGTGCTAGCTCCATTTATTTTATGCAGTAGCTCTGAAGTGATATTTCTGGCTCCATTTATTTTATGCAGTAGCTCTGAAGTGATAGCGATGGTCGTTTAGTGCTAGTTCCATTTATTTTATGCAGTAGCTCTGAAGTGGGAATTTCTGGCTCTGTTTATTTTATGCAGTAGCTCCAAAGTGATAGTGATGACCATTTAGTACTAGTTCCCTTTATTTTATGCAGTAGCTAGATAGCTGACATTGCCATTGGCCTAAATCTTTCTTTATTTATTTATTTGTATTTATTTATTTATTTTACATTTGTTAGCCAGGTTAGTCTGTCTGAGCTTTTGGCTCATTTTCAGCAGAGACCCGGGGAGAAAAGCTCCTCAGGACTAGAAAACAATTTATTAAATTTTAGTAACATAGTAACAATCAGCTATATGATCTTACAAGCAGAGTCCTGGAGAGAAAAAAAGCTCCTCAGGCAATTCAGTTATATAGAGTATTAACAACTGGCAGACAACTATGTGAGATGTTCCCACTATGTTCTGTAAAGTGGCTAGAATTTCACTCAATACCTTAATCAAACCAGTCACAAAATAGTACACAGATTGTTACAGATTTGATTGTAGTAATGTTAGTGTACGCATTGCATTTTTAATTCTGTATTTCAAATATACAGAATAGAAAACATAGGAAGTAACAGTACATGAGTTTACTGTATGAGGAATTGCTGGTTGTTCCCATGATGGTGTGAGAACAGTGTAAAAGTTGGTGAAATATTTGAGGCATTGCTAAGAATGATATTTACAAATTGTCATCAAGGTTTCAAAACATTTACAGTCAGTTATTCTGGCATTAGAATGGGCTCTGACGTTGGGTACCACTTGAGATTGCATAGTATTCCAAGATGTTGATGACTGTTTCTAGAGGTCATTTGCACATAATTACAAGTGTAATGCTTTGACCAAGGATGTATTCAAGTTGTTTAATGTCTGGTACAATTTATGTGCTAGAGGTTGTAGGTACAATGCTATTGGATTTATATCAAAAAGGGCTGTAGCTCCAAAGTGATAGTGATGGCCGTTTAGTGCTAGTTCCATTTATTTTATGCAGTAGCTCCAAAGCAATATTTCTTGTGTGTAGCTCCAAAGTAATATTTCATGTGTGTGTGTGTGTGTGTGTGTGTGTGTGTGTGTGTGTGTGTGTGTGTGTGTGTGTGTGTGTGTGTAATTGGGCTCAAGCCCTGTCTGTACCTTAGGTACAGGGTCCTGCATTTTCTACCCACACCACCACATGTGATTCAGGGAGTTTGGCTCATACTTTTGGTCTGTTCCTCTTAAGATTTGTGGCTGGCAAATCATAATGAAAGCCCTGTAAGTTGCAGTCTTATCATCTTTTTATTTAGAAATACACAGTAACAAAACACTATTTTAGCAGCTTTCTAAAATTATACAAGCAATACTTAAAATGTGTCCCTGGTTTTAGCCCTTTGCCCCCCCCCCCCCAATAAATTTTGGCTTTTTCCAGATTTCTTCTGCTGTGAAATTGAGCACTTTAGTTGTAAGTGGATGGTGCAGTGGTAGTGTTGTTGCTTCACACCAAGAGGTTATGTGGTTTGATTCTTGGCTGGGACCCTGTATGTCCTCCCTGTACTTGGGTGGGTTCTCTGATTTCCTCCCATGTCACAAAAACATGCATTTCTTCCTGGGCTTCTGCCCTCAACTGAAAATTGGCTTTCTTCCAAGTCTGAATTTCCTGGTAAAAAATGTTAAATAAATAAAAAATTTTACAAGGAGCTGAGAGCTTCAGGGGAAGAGAAGTTTAGCGCTGCACAGTCCAAGACTGTTTGCATTGTTAGCACAACAGATATTAGCATACTTTTAATGTAGAAGGTTGTGGGTTCTACTACCACAGTATGCAGATAGATTGCTGATACTGTACTATGTTGTATTTTAAAAGGGAGTGGATGCTACAGTCTTGTGAATGTCCTCCTCTGGAGGAGTTACCTAGTAACTACTAACCTGTTATCACTTTGCCATCCATTCCCTGTTGCAATATTATTAGCTTATCATTTTTTAATATAACATAGGCAATTTATTCTTCAAGGGCAACAGCCAATTTAATTTTAGACGAAACAATGAAATATAGAGTTGTTTCCTAGCAGCGACCTCTTCATTAGATAGATATCCCTTAAATGTTTAATTATTTAGATGACTTACGTCTGCAGACATTTTGCATATTTACTGATATTGGTGGATTATGAGAAGTTTGAGCGGCCTTTTATGGTTGCAATTTTCTAAAGTGGGTAGTTTTGTTTTGTCATTATTGGTTCATACATTTTGTTTCATTGCTTACTGGAAGACTGTTCAAAACTACATATTTAAAACACATTCTTAACAACTGGTGCTCTACTATACAAGGAATATAATTTAATACAAATAGGAAGGTGAGTCAAGGAATGCATACATGTATGCATGGCTCTAAAAATGTGCTTGAAAACAGCCCAGAGGAAAGTGAGAAAGGCTCAAAATCATGGGCAAATTTTAAACTTTACTCTTGTTACCAAAGCAATGGATGAAGGTAAAACAGTTCACACCACATTACCTTGACTTGGCCAAGCCTTTTGACACAATCCCATACTCAGGTGTAGTACAAAAGATGAATAATGTAGGAGCAAACACTTACATCACCAGCTGCATTGCCAACTTGGCCCGCAGGATGCAGGAGATCAAAACAGGGGAAGAGACCAGTCACCAATTGAGTCACCCAGGGTTTGCTGCCGAAACTTTTTCTGTTTGGCATGTTGTTGAGTCTTTCAGCATTTCCCGATTAGGGGTCGCCACAGCGGAACTCCGGTGCGCTAATGATTGGTAGTTGATTTTTACATGCCGAGTTACCAGCCCTGATGCACAACCTTCAACGAAGGTATGCCCATTCACGCATGTCTCCACACAGAAGACGCTCTAGCTGAGAATCGAACCAGACAGCATCTTACTGTGAGGCATATACATCTCAAAAGTAAAAGGAAATACCAAAGAACTTTGGTCAGCTAAGTTTGAGATGACTGCAAGCTAGGAGAAGTTACTGAATCCCCAAATGACTTAACCATCATGCAGGAAGGTTTGTCCCAAATAATAACTGGTGTCAAAATCATGACAATGCCCTCTGAGAACTGACCCAATTGTTTGGCATTTGGGAACTTGTGTGTACAGTGACATAACTTTTGACCAACATGTGCCCAGAGTCATAAGAAAAGCCTTTCTATATTGCACAGCTTATAAACAAATTGATTGTGACTAGATCTAGAGATGTTGTTGCCCCCCTTTACAAAGTTCCATTATGACTGTCAATAGTTCATCTTGGCGTCATTGACCTGAGATGTACCCCACTGGACGATATGAAGAGAAACACGGTTGAGCTCACTGAGTATGTGTCCCAGTCAGGTATGTCCCTAGCCTTGAGCAGCATACTACCCTCACCTAGAATGATGCCACAGTAAAAATAAAAAATGATTGAGTTCAATAATTGGCTTAGTTTTCGGTGTCATTCCAATGTGATCCAGTTCCTCTGTGCATGTGAAGCCCTGTAGACGAACCTCTCTGCTTTGTCAGAGATGATTTGCACCTGGTACCCCTAGGCTTTCAGCTGCTGGCTGAGGCTCTTGCCTTCCCCATAGTGTCTTTTTTAGCAAGGTCTTGAAAGCAACATTACCAATATGAAATAAACCAATCAGAAAAAAAAGGGTCATGCTGCTAAATGCTGGGAGCTAAAACCAAAAACTGCACTCCCTGTAAGCAATTCTATCACTAGAAGATGTAATGTCTGTGTAGTCACAGAAACCTGGTATAAGGCCTCAGAGAGTACCCCAGCCCTGCAAGGCTACAATGCCTTCCACGTATCTGGACTGCAAAAATGAATGTGTGAAAACCAAAGGAGGTGGTGTTTCAATGTATATTAGAGATAAATTCACCTCACATTTAGTTAGAGTGGAATGGAGCTACTCCAGGTCCAGGTTACAGTGGGTAAGACCCCCATTCAAGTCCTAGCCAGTTATAGAGCCCCCTCCATGGGTTGTGATAACCATGCAGCCTACTTAACCAAACTAAAGACAATCCAAATTTTACCTAACACACTGGTTATGAGGGATTTCAATTATCCCACCAACAACTGGGAAAACTACTCTAGCCCAAACTCACTAGCACAAAAGTTCCTTAACTTTGTGAATTCAAATTCCCTTGAGCAAATTTTCTATACCCCAACAAGAGGAACAAACATTCTAGCTCTGGGTCTCAACAACATGTCAAACAGGTGCACTGCTGCAACTGTTGGACCCTCATTAGTTAAAACTGACCACAAATTAGTCATCTTTGAACTGACATGAACATCAGAACTCAGAAAGGGTAAAATCAGACTAAAAAACTTCATCAAGGCAAACTATACCCTCCTAGGTGAAGGTATAAATGCATTCCAAGCCTCACCCCAAGCTGAAAGTGGTAACTTCACTGAAGCTTACACTAAAGTGCTGTACAATCGCTTGCAGAAGTGTATAAACTCAGCTGTACCTGATAGAATAAAAGCCAGAACCCCAAGTAAAATCAAGCTGCCATGGTGGACTTCTGGCATCAACAAACTCTAGAATAAATGCAAAAATGTGCTGTCCAAGAAAACAAAGACAATGACCCAAAAATAGAAGTGCACCCTTCTCGGCCTTAACAGGCAAATAAGACAACTTGTCAAATCCTCCAAGAGCTCCTTTGAGAGAAACCTATCAAGTACTGCCAAGGATAACCATAAGGCCTTTTACAGCAATGTATGTAGCCTAAAGGGTAGGACCTAAGAATGTGTAGAACTGGTGACCAAGTGTATCACAAACACTGACCCCACAGAGATAGAAAACCTGATAGTGGATAGGTTTGGCAAAAATTTCACTCAGTTATCCCCTTCTAACTTGTAACAAGCCATCCGCCGAACTTCCCCCTAACTTACATATCTGAAAAGCAGATCCTCAAAGCCCTGTCCAAGGCAAAGAACGTGGCCTCTATGGGACCAGACAACATCCCAGGATGTCTTCAAAACAGGCTAAAACATGAACTAGCATCACCACCAAATACTCTTTTTAATTATAGCCTAACCACGGGCTTTGTTCCTGTGGAATGGAGAACAACTACAGTTATTTCCACCAAAAAAGTGGCCTAACAATAGACCCAGGGAATTACAAACCCATACACCTGAGCAGCCTCATCTGTAGGGCCATGGAAGGTATCATTATGGACCTCATAAATAAAGACATAGGTGTCCTCCAAACCCTGTATCCTACCCAATTCAGCTTCATAAAGGGCAGATCCTGCCTGTTAAATCTGATGAATTTTTTTGAAAGTGTGACCAAGGCCATTGATGATGACAAATCTGTGCACACAGCATATCTCGACTTGACAAAGACTTTTGACACAATCCCACATTCAGGCATTACCGAAAAATTTAGCAAACTGAATGTAAACCCCTTCATTGTAAGATGAGTTGCCAACTGACTCATACACCAGTCACACACTATCGAAGTGGGTGACTCCACATCAACCAGCAGAACTGTTACCAGCGGGGTGCCACAGGTGTCAGTGCTGGGCCACCTTCTGTTTGGTATATACTTCTCAGAAGTTCAGGTCAAAACTAAAGGATTATGGGTGACCAAGTTTGCAGTCAACTGCAAACTAGATGCAATCTTTGAATCCCCAAATGATGTCAGTATACTCCAGGATGGTCTCACGCAGTCCAATGACTGGTGTATTAGTCACAGTCTCAAACTAAATGCAAATAAATTCATAATCATTCCTTTCAGCACAAACAATATCCCTTCACACTATGAAATCAATAACAATACCCGAAGTACCCATGAAGTGATAAGGGACCAGGGATCACAGATTGATCATGACCTTAACTTCAACCACCAGGTGTCTTCTTTGTAAGGAAATCTTTCCATGTAGCTCACTTGATTAGTAAAGGCATTAACTCGAGAGCAAAAGAAGTTATAACCCCCTATACTTGGCACTTATCTGGACAATAATTGAGTATAATGCCCCATTTGGTATTTACTGTACTAAGCACCTACAGCAATTAAAGAGACCTCAGAGGTTTCTAACAAAAAAGATCAAGAGCCTCCAGCATTTTCCTTACACGGACTGACAAAAATCCCTATCACTACACTCTGTATTATATAGACTTCAAATGGGTCTAGGGCTACTTGTTCTAGGGGCATAAATTTGGCCTGTGACTTAATTACGACATGCTGGGGAAACAGATTTATCTACCAGTGACCGCCATGGCTTTGGAACAGGCTACCAATTCATGTGAAACAGAGCACCTCTATGAAACTGCTCAAGAGTGTGAAAAACTGAGGGGCTGCCAGCCCAGCCAGATAGAATTGTATAAATAATTCTATGTCATTGTAAATATTAATATGATCCATGGGCTGGTTTCACAGATGTAAGAAAACTGTGTTATTTTCTGAGATTCAAAAATATGACCACAGTGCACCCTGCTGGAAGAAAGCTGATAAGTAAAGGATTTTACAACTGTGTTTGATCTCAAGCTAGGAGACAGGATGCCTGCAGCTAGAAATTCTTTCTATTGCTCTAAGACAGAGATAATTACTAGGCTTCACATGTAAAGTGTCTTTTATTACTGTGGCTTCCTGGCAGGTGCAGATCAAAATGAAATGTTTACTTTTAAGTTCTGTGAGCCTGGGAAACTTAAGCAGATGTAACAATAATGATGTAATCTGAAATTACTCAGCAGTCTCTCTCTTTCAGCTTTTCCCAGGGGTCACCACAGCAGATCACCTTGCCCACTCATGAATGGCAGTGGAGTTTTTATGATGTTGAGTTGTCAGTCCGGTGCCCAACCTTCCACAGAAGGCACACACACGCCATGCACGCACTCACACCTGGGGCCAATTTTAGCATGTCCAATCCACTTGCAGCATGTCTTTGGGTATGTGGGAGAAAACTGGAGCACCCAGAGGAAGCCCACACGATCACAGGGAGGACATGCAGACTCCACACAGAAGACACCCCAGCCGAAGATTGAACCAGAGACCCTCTTGTTGTGAGGTGACAATGCTAACAGCTGCACCAATGAGGCTGTCGAAATGACTCAGCAGTAATGTGTATTATTAATTTAAGGGCAATCTCAGAAAGTAAGAATAGCATTTTGTATTTGTGTCTGAACCTCAATACATCAGCTCACCAGCACTTGCTTTGCTCTGTAAGTAGGATCTTAGATCTTAGTATTTCTCTTAGAGATAGACAGAAATAGCAAGATTAGTCTACCGGTTTTCTATATGGATGTAAGACTATCCTACGATATTGTTTTAAAGTATTTTCCTGTGATTTCTGAGCTCTCTATTATCACTGTATTGAATTGATGAGTATTGTCTTGTGTTTTTATTATTTATTATTATATATTTTAAACTGTTTAACTATGGCTGTTTTGTGAAGAGATATTTAAGTTCTAGGGTACTTGCATGTATTTGGTGACACTGTATAGGCCACTCCTAGATAGCTTTCAAATCTCAGTCACACTTACCAATTGGATAACAGTAACATTGCACAGTAGAATTGGACACCCTTTGGTAAGGGCCTTATAGTACCTGATAAGAGTAGTTGGTAGCAGGTGGTACTCCCATATAGTCTGGATAGAAGGGGGCATAGCTGGAGAACTTTTGCCAGCCTTCCCCAGGAGTGCCTATGTGTTTGTATATAAATCAAATCTCAAAGTGTGTGTGTGTGTCAGCTACTTGGGCAGGGACATGAAGTGGTGGTTGGACATAGAGGGTACTGGAGGTTCTGGCTTGACTACTTGGCTGAGATTAACATTTGATTGCCAGGATAGTCCGACTAGACAACAAGTGTCCATTTTCAGCAGAGTCCTGGGGAGAAAAACTCCATAAGTTTACAAAGAGAAGAAAAACTTACAAAAGAGACATTGCAGAGTAGTAACATACAGATTGTAGACTTTACAGCTATTAGTATACACTAAGAGGATATTCACCCTTTTGGTTGAAAATACAAATGTACAAAATATACAATAAGAGTAGATAAGAACCTGGTAGAGCATTGCAAGATATTTCACAAACTGAATAAGAGTATATAAATATTTAAGTTTTCCATATATACATTCAAGCAAATATACATGTAAGAGCATATACACATATATACATATATATGCATACATAGACATGCATATATATATATACACACACACACACACACATATATATATATATATATATATATATATATATATATACACACATATATATATATATATATATATGTATATATATATATATATATATATATATATATATATATATATATATATATATATATATATATATATATATATATATATATATATATATATATATATATATATATATATATATATATATATATATATACACACACACACACACACACACACACACACACACACACACTCATATATAGGTTATTTTTTCACACATGGATAGATATACTTAGATGGTGTTGTTTGTGCTGTCCAGGACAGATGGGGTGTAGAAATTGTAAGTGGACGAGGCTTCAGGGGGTCAATTACAGTTGGTGAAGAAGTATGTTTTAAGTAGACTTTTGAATAAGGGTTTGGAGTTTTGTAGTTTGAGGTCAGGGGAAGGTTGTTCCATATTTTTGCAATTTCATGGGCAAATAGTGAATCTAAAGTGAGTCTTATTGGGGATCTGGAGAGAAAGGGAGAAACCAGCTCTAGACTGACTGTGATCTCTGTGTGCTCTTAAAGGAAATTGTACTTTACTGTGTGTGTACTTGTTATCTTCCCAATGTGGACGCCCCTCACTGCTGCTAGTGGTGAGGATTAAGGCTCCTTGATTACTGCGCCATTGCACTGGCATCACAAAGAGGAACCTGGAAGAGTGGATGGGGCACCTTAAATTCTTCCCTAGGATAGCACTCCACAGCCCTCCTGTACATGGGCAGTCATCACTAAATACAATCTTTGGCATTAGCTAGTTCATCTATGATATTACATCGGGTTGAAATGGCTAGGCTTAAAATGACGTCCGGGTCGATAAGCTAGTAATCACCTATGATACTATGATAAAGCCATTATTACTACATATGATGTTGACAGAAATTATATCAAAAATATTCTTTATCGAAAATGGATTTTTTTTAAAATAGATGAACAGATGAATACAATCCTTGGGGACTAACGAAGGATTGTATATAGGTAGGTTCATAGGTTCATAGGTAGGTAGCAGGCTATCTGCCTGAGGGCATTTATAAGCCTAGCCAGAGTGTGTCAGCTTTCGCCACCCCATTGATTAATTAACTGAGCCTCTGTCAAGAAGAGCCAATGAAGTGATCCCAGGGGGGTATTTTCTGTTACCCATCCACTCGTCAAGGTTTCTTTTGAAGAGTGTTAGTGAGGGGCTCTGCGTAATGTAGTTAGGAATTTTGTTCCAAAGCATTGGAAGTCTCTGTGCCAGGAATCTATCCCTCCAGCATGTTCTAGTTATTGTTGCGGTGAGGTTTAGCTCACTAGAGTAAGTGGCTCGCAATGACTTGGATTTTTTTAGGTGGAGCATGTCGATCAATTCTGAGTTTGACATGGCTTTGTAAGTCAAACAGAGATCCCCTCTAAGTAAGTCATATGCCACTGAGTACAGCCGGAGTTTTTCCAGTCAGGCTGCATAGGACATATGGTTGAGGCCAGTAATCCTCTTGGTGAGGTACTTTTGTGGTCTTTCCAGCTGTTGGAAGTGTCGTGTGAAGTACATCCCAAATGGGGCATTGTACTCTATGATGGGTCTTATGAGTGATGAGTAGAGGGGCAATATAACCTCTTTATTTCCAGATGCGAACCCTTTAGTAATTAGATGGGCTACATAGAAGGATTTCCTAACTACTTTGGCAATATGATTGTCAAAGGAGAGATTACTATCTACCTGGGTCCCCAGATCTCTTATTACCTCTTCTGCATTAAGGTGGCTGCCACCTATGTGGTAATTCATGGGTGTTTTGTTTTTCCTAAATGGGAAGACTATGCCTTTTCTGGCATTTAGCTTGAGACCATGACTTTGACACCAGGTATCTGTCTCAGTAAGGCCCTTTTGGAGAATGTCCATGTCAGCCAGAGAATCAGTTATGGCTCCCAGTTTGCAGTCATCAGCGAACTTGATTAGCCATAGTCCTCCTGTGTTTGCCTGTATTTCTGAGAAGTATATGCCAAACAGTAGGGGTCCCATGACCAAGCCTTGTGGGACACCACTTGTGACTGGTTTAGAGTCAGACTTGGAGCTTGCTATTCTTACCATGTGAGTTCTGTCTGTAAGCCAGTTGGCAACCCATCTCATGACTTAGGGGTTTATGCTCAAACTGGTGAGTTTTTCTATACTTCCCAAGTGGGGAATGGTGTCAAAAGCCTTGGCGAGGTCAAAGTCAGCTGTGTGAACCACCTTCCCCTCATCTATGGTCTTGGTGACTGTTTCAAAGAGGTCAACCAGGTTTAGTAGGTATGATCTGCCCTTAACAAAGCTGAAATGTGTTGGTTCAAGTGTTTGAGGTTCCTAATGTCTTTGTTAATGAGTTCCATGATGATGCACTCCATAGTCTTGCAGACCAGGCTAGTCAGGCTTATGGGGTGATAGTTACTGGGGTCACTTGTGGCCCCTCCTTTGTGGAGCAGAATAACCATTGCTGTAGGCCATTCTATGGACACGTAGCCTGTGGAGAGGCTGAAGTTGAACAGTGTGTTTAGATGGGGGTTAGTTCATTCTGTAGTTTGTGCAAGACACAGCCTGGGACACCATCTGGCCCCATATATGCTGTGCTTTTGGGTTTTGAAAGGGCTGTTTTCACCTGTGCGTCTGTGATTTCTGGGACACTACACTTTTCTGGTATTGTTGTGGGCCCTTTTGGGAGTGAGAGTGGGGTGAAGTTTGCACTGAATCTATCTGCCAGGATGTTGGCAATATCAGTAGGTTCAGTATATGTTGTGCTATTTTGCACTAGCTCAGAGCATATCTGTAAGTTGCCACTTAGATTCTTGACATAGCTAAAGAAGGCTTTGTGGTTATCTTTCGAATCCTTGGCTATTTTTCTTTCAAATTTAGCCTTGGATGATTTTATGAGGGACCTTAATTTCTTACTGATACTGATCATGGTGGTCTTTCCTTCTTGGGATTTGCTTTATTTCTGAACTAGTTTCCTCCTTCTATTGTATAGCCTGTTTATGGCAGGGGTCCACCAGACTGGTTTCCTTCTTTTAGGGGAGTGAGCCTTGGTTTTGCTAGTGATGGCACAATCCATGCATCCTTGTAGATGCTCAGAGAGTGCATTTGTAAAGGTTCCTGCATCTTGGACACTGTTATCCTTTAGCGTGGGGGGTGTGAAACTTACCACCTCTGTCTTAAGTAAGGTAAAGTTTGCTATAGAAAAGTTTTTCACTGTGGTTTCCTTGGTTGGGGGTAGCGGTGTGGTGTGGACATCCAGAGTGATTAGTTTATGGTCCGATCTAACCAGTGATGGGTTGACCCCCGGTGCGGAACACCTGTCGCCCGTGTTGGTGATGACCAGGTCCAATATGTTTTCACCTCTAGTAGGGGAGTTTACCAGCTGATCCAGGGCATTTGAGATGATAAATTCCAGGAAGCGCTCGACCTGGGAGTTTGTACTTGAGTAGTTTTCCCAGTTAACGGTAGGGTAATTGAAATTGCCAAATATCAGGGTGATTGGTAGGACCTTCATGTTTTCCAGTGTCTCCAGAAAGGTGGAGTGGTGGTCCTGGGTCATAGAGGGTGATCTGTAGCAGGCCACACTTTGCATTGCAGATTTGCCCGATGTTAGTTGCACATGGATGATCTCAGAGGTATCATGCTGCGCCACTAACCTGGAGATGTAGGTATCCTTAATGAATATGGATACACCCCCTCCTTTTATGTTTCCGTCCATGTTCTGTGGCCAAAATGTGTGGTATAAGTTGTAGCCTGCTAGTGCAGTGGTGCTCTGTGGAGTCTTGAACCAGGTTTCAGTTACTGGACAGATATCGACGTTCTCCATACTGAGGAGTGCTTCGAGCATGTGCATTTTAAGATTTAAACTCCTGGCATTGAGTAGCATAATCCTCATTTTCTATTTGTGCTGTTTATGGAGGTGGGTTTGACTTTTGAGCCTTGCTTAAAAAAGGCACTATGCGGGCAGCAAGAGCCTTGGCCAGTATTTGAAAGCCTAGGGGTGACAGGTGCAAGCCATCTCTTGCGAAGCAACAAGGTTTGTTGAGCATGTTGTCCCAGGCTGACAGACACTGGATCCCATTTGAATGACACCAGAAGCTTAGCCATTTGTTGAAATTAATAATTTTTTCTTTATACTGCAGTATCATTCTTGGTGAGGGCAGGATGCTACTCAGGGTCAGGGTCATACCTACCTGGACTACATGATCAGAGAGCTCTTCCATGTCTCTTTTCATGTAGTCCAGGGAGGTACGTCTCAGGTCATTCACACCAACATGAACAATGACAGAGTCATATTTGTACTTGTTCTGGAGTGACCTGAGTGCTTGTGGAATGTGGCGGATTCTGGCTCCCGACAGGCAGCTAACAGTAACCTTCTCCTTGTCCAGCCTAGTGAGTGGGACATCAGTGTGCCTGACTATAGAGTCACCTATTACTAGTTTGTTAGATATGTTATTTCGCCTTAAGGGCTGTGATTGTGCAGCACGCTGATTTTGTGTTTTATGTGTTGTCTGGTTTGTGATGGGAGGTACAGGTTTTTTGGGTGTCTGCTTTGGAGTTCTATGATGCTTTTGCAGGTTTTTATTTAGAGCCTCCGAGTATGATTTTGTGTATTTATGTGTATTTTTTGCCAGTGCTGGTTTAGTATGTCTATGTGAGGCTGAAGCTGTGGTGCAAATGTTAACCTTTTCCTCATGACTGCCTGCTCCAGTCTTGGGTGGAGAGAGTTAGCCTCCCATTTAGCGATATAATTGCATCTCTTGCATATGTTAATGTTTTGTGGTAGGAGGAGAGGGTTGTCTGTGTACATGAGGCAGATGTAACATTGCCTCAGGATATGCAGGATCACAAGCTGTACTGGAGAGTATACCTGAAATTGCCCTTTGGTCATGTCTGAATAGTAGGGTGAGCTGCTTAGTCGCTTGGTTGGTGATGGGTGAATAATGAGCCTTGCCCTGCTGGGCAATCAAGTGTCGGGGTATACTAGTGCTTGCTATTAGGTCTGAGCAAGTGCTGGACTGTAGGATACTTTTTAAGTGCTTAGGTTGAGAGTTAGACTACTTTCAAGGGAAAAACTGAAGAGGAGAATTGGTGGAGCCAGGAATAATTTAGCCCTAGCTAACCGGCACTACCCGAATGTGCAAAACTGTGAAAACACATTATTTTACAGCAGGGAAATGAAAGAGATAGAAATTATCCCAAAATAGCCTATAAACTACTAACTTCTGGGCTGGAACCACTCCTCCAGGGACAGATGGTTGTTCAAAGCTCCCTCTCTCACAGGTGAACAGAGAAACCTCTGTCTAACCAAATAAGGTTTGGGCAACTCAGAAACTTGTAACACAGCCCTGAATTCAGCACTAGCCTGAAAACTGGACTATGCTAGCTTAGAAAGGTGGGAAACAAGGACTTTTTTTAAAAGATGCAAAAACAGTAAAAAATGCACTTAAAACAGCTTTAAATGACTATAAACAATAACAAATACACTTAAAACAGCTTTAGATGACGACCTGCTTAGAATAAATTAATTTGGGCCACCAGGTGGTGGACTTGTCCCTTCCAGGCCTTGAAGCATTCTCCTAACCTGTACTACACCTTTGCTATATACTGTTTATCCACTTGCTTTTAAACTGTAGCCCATAACATCTATTTATTTTTATGGTTAGCTCTCACACACCCTCCAAATAGCTCTACTATCTAATCTTTTAACTTCATTCCGTATTTAGGGTTACCTACCTACTGTAATCCTTGCTTCAACTGATTGTTCTTTTCAGCTCTTTATCTCTCTCTTGTCTCTACCTGCTCCATTCGCCCTGCGGACTCACTCCTCTCATCTACCCTACCCCCAATTCCCTCCCACCCCTACTACTCCAAAGCTTATACATCCTCACCACACCCTCTTCCTCTCCAGTCCAATCACAATAGTCATATTGTTAACATTCTACATTCACCTCTCTCTAACCACCCCTACTATAACTCCTCCCCTTTAAAGAACACCAGTAAGCTTATTAGTCACTATGCAAACACAACCTTTCCAAATCCAGCTAAAGCTCCTAATCATTGTCTTTCTCCTACATTCTCTAACAGCAGCCTACCTGCTAATCTCATATGAGCAGTCAAAATATTTACAGCTGAACTTCCCTAATGTACAAACAAGTACTATACCTCTAATTAACTCTCCAGAACACATAAATATAAGATCTTTACCTAGCTATTTACCAGCTAAATATCACAGACTGACCTATATCAAATACAACTATCTAAAACCTAAAAAACCTCTTCACCATTACTTTAACCTCCACAATCCCTTAAACAAACTATTACACCTATCCTTACTAGATGGGGACATACATCCTAACCAAGGACCAGGGTATAAAACAAGCACAGAACCACAAATTAATGTTCCCTCTACCCCAAATATCCCAAATAAATCTCCCAACTCACTCTATATAGCTCACCTCAATATTCACAGCATAAATAATAAAATTGCCCACCTCCATGCTCTCCTTGATTTTCATTCCTTTGATATACTTTGTTTAACATAAACATGGCTAAAACCCACTGCACAAGTTGTTGAAATTATTACATCTGGGTACAACATCTTGAGACAAGACCACAAAGTAAAAAAAGGAGGGGGTGTTGCTATCATTTACAAAGAAGGGCTGCAAATATCTATACTAGATCTTGGTTCCTCTTCTGAAAACAATGCAGAAATCATTAGCACCAAACTTCAACTTAATCCCAGCATATCCCTAAATATAATATGTATCTACTTTCCCCCCTGGTAACAACATCACCACTCTGGAAGGTATCCTTGCTGAACTCTCCACAAATATTCCCCAAGAGACAATAATTCTTGGAGACTTTAATATAGACTGGAAGGACTGCTCTACTGAATCACCAACCTCCCATATTAACCTTAATGGCTTCTCACAAGCAATTAACTCCCCAACCAGAATTAATAAACCCAATAACATAGAATCCATCCTAGACTGGATTCAAATAAATAATCACCAACAACTCTATAATGTAGGGACCCTCCCTGACAATGTAAGTGACCATTCCCTCATTTACATAATCAGGCAAAGGTCGAGCTCACACAACCCAACCATATATAAAACAATAAGAAGCAACAGAAACTTTAACCCCAATAACTTCCAAGCTGAACTAAAAGAATGTGATTGGTCACCTGTTAAATACCTCCCACTTGATGAAGCAACAAACTACTCAACAAACTACTTTAACTCAAAATTCTTAACAATCCTTAACCACCATGCACCAAAGCGTTCCATCAAAATTATATCTAAACCCTCCCCATGGCTTACAAAGAAAAAAAGGTAGAAAATTCAACAGAGAAATAAAGTTTGGGCACTATGGAGAACAACTAAAAACCCCGTAGACCAACAACAATTCAGGCAAAAAAGAAATGAGACTAAGAAAACTATACTCGAAGATACAAAAAACTTTTACTTCCACCTCCAACGGACCAATCAAAATAATCCACAAAAGTTCTGGGCTTGCATATACAGATTACTTCAACCAGGCCAATCCACAACACCACCCCCTATAGGATCAAATTCCGACAATCCAAAGCAAACTGCTAATGCTTTTAATACCTTCTTCACAGAGACCATCCAAACACTTGCTAATCAACTAACAGTTGATAGCTCTGCCCTTCCAACCAATACTACTAACTATCTCCCAACTCTAAACCTGCAACCTGTCCCAACTTCCCTCATCTGCAACCTCTTAAGTAAACTAAGACCTACTGCACCCTCAGCTGACCATCTACCTGCTGAATATCTACAAAAAGGCAGCCATAGTATTGCTTATCCTGTATCATTGCTGATAAATAGAACCATACAAGAAAGCACTATTCCCACCATCTGGAAAATCTCCTACATTATCCCCCTACACAAGGGTGGAAACTCCATAGAATATTCTAACCATCGTCCCATAGCACTACTTTCCCCATTAGCTAAAATAATGGAAAAGTGCATCCACAGACAGTTACTAGACCACCTACTCTAGAACAATTTACTGGCCAAATCTCAACATGGCTTCAGGCCTTTCCACAGTACAACAACTGCACTCTTATCCTTCACTGACAGCATCAATAAAAACCATAATAACAATCTTCTCACTTCACCACTTTTTATCGACCTTTCAAAAGCATTCAACATGGTCAGCCACCACTTACTTCTCAATATTCTAAAATCCTTCTCTCTGGACACAAACACTATAAAATGGTTCCAGTCCTACCTTGATAATAGACAGCAGGCAGTGCTATGGGACAACAACCTCTCATCCCATCTCCCAGTTACCCTAGGTGTTCCTCAGGGCTCTATATTGGGCACCCTCCTTTTCTCATTATTTATCAATGACCTTAACCTAGCTATTCCTTTAACTAACTGTGTACAATACACAGATGATTCAACAATAATCTGCTCAGCTAAATCTCAATCCCAACTACAGACTCTAACTCAGACAATGTTCAATAAAACAGAAAACTGTTTTTTACAATACTGCCTCCTCTTGAACCGCCCAAAAAACAAACTCCTCCACTTCACTCCTACCCGTAAATCACTCCCAATGAACTTTTCAGTGTTATCCAATAATGGTACACTCATATCTCCTGATCCAACAACTAAACTTCTAGGGGTAGCCATTGATAACGACCTGAACTTTGAAACCCATATCAACAATACCATAAAAACTGTCAACAGGAA
Organism: Protopterus annectens; assembly: GCF_019279795.1. Taxonomy (NCBI): domain Eukaryota; kingdom Metazoa; phylum Chordata; order Ceratodontiformes; family Protopteridae; genus Protopterus; species Protopterus annectens. The sequence goes on from NC_056726.1 coordinate 1,421,042,017, forward strand.
ACTAGGCTCCCTCTATAAGATAAAACCCTTTCTCTCCCCACTAGCCAGAACCACTATTGCCTATTCCCACCTTATCTCCACACTTCTATATGCTTCTTCCATATATACTAACTTGTCAAAAAATAACCTTAACAAGCTAGCCAACACTTACAATAGCATTGCCAGATTTACTACTCCTTCCTCCTTTAAGACCCATCACTGCCATAACCTGAAACAATTAGGCTGGTTAGTGCTTTTGAATCAGATTCACTTTAAACAAATCACAATTGTGCACAAACCCTTTTACAACCTACCAATGCCCCAATACTTGCTAGTCTCATTACCCAATATAAGAACCTTTCAACTTTACGCTCATCTAATAAACTACTTGTATCAACATGTAAATCTAATAACATGGCAGGAGATGCTCTGTTCGCAAATGCAGTTGGAAAGTATTGAAACCAACTCCCCCATGAACTTGCATCACTGTCTTCATTTACACTTTTTAAACACAATCTGAAACTCTATCTTAAAACCCATTGGTTATGTCCATGTACAAATCCAGACTAATCTCATACTGTTTCCCAAATACCCTCTCTTAAGACCTAATCCCTGCTCTGTCTGTGTCTTTTGAGATCAAGGCCTATCCTTGGCAAAACATATCTTATTCTAATAGAGATAATTTAAAATACCTAGTTAAATTCTTCTGCATTTAATTCTAAAGCATCCTACCTAAGGCAGGCAACAAGTATTGTTTAAACTGTAAGCATTGCTAAACTGTTGAAACTTGAAGTATGCATTTGTTTAATAATTACTTTCTAGTTACTAACAAAGTCTTGTACATAAAGTCTAAAATATCTTATCTAATGCTTGTAACATGTTTTTGTATAAACTGTGAAGATTCCTGAACTGTTTAAAATTTGTAGTACTTAACTGTATAACAACTAGCACCTGTATGTTAGTAGTCTACTAATCTCTTGGAGCTTATCTCCCCGGGAATCTACTGAAAATGGACATAAATCCACTTAGGCTATCCCGGTCAACAAATGTAAAATAAATAATTAATAAATAAATAAATAAATAAATAAATAAATAAATAAATAAAAGGCTTTTAAACAAATTACCCAATTAACCAGTAAAAAAATCTCAAAACTGAGCCCTGTTCCTGTAGTCTTAAATTAGACAAGTTCTAACTGCACACTCCTGCCACTGGGGTGCAAGGGAACCTTCTCCAAAAAAGTAGGCCTGGATTAGTGCTCAAGTTATACAAACAAAGCTAGATTCAGCAGGCCTGAATCTAGTTTATGCGACAGCAAAAAAGGCACACCAATTTCAGTAAGAAACAGTTCAAATATGCAGGCACTATAAGCCTCTAACTAGAAATTCCCAGCTCAGAAGGGCAGAGTCTAGCCTCTCCTCCCACAAGAGTGCAGACCACAAACCTTCTTAATGTAAAATGACTAGAAGATATAAGAACTTTAAGACCTTATTGGAAGGGAATACCTTAATTACAGGATATAATAGATGATCTAAACAGGGCACATTTAAATGTGTAATATGTGAACAATGTAAACATTTCCTGGAAGGAGATAAAATAAGTATAAATGGAAAAGAGTGGCTACTAGTTCTAGGGACATAAATATGGCCTGTGACTTAAATATGACATGCTGGAGAGATTATTTTAACTGTACATCCTGAAGAGTTGTATACACGGATAAGTGTTAGCTGTGTGTGGGATTTTATATTGGTAAGACTAAGAGAAAGCTAGAAGAATAAATCTATGAACATATGTATATATATTTATATATGATATTAATAAGAATAACAAGAAAAGTGCTTTAGGGAAACATGTTGTTGAAAATTCAGAACATTATTTAAATTTTGGATCCTTGATGCTCTGTTTGTTGACATCAGAGGGGGGCCCTGGAAATTTAGGTTTGAGGCATTAGAGCTGAAATGGCAATTGTTTATGTCAGCCAATAAGTTTTCAGGCTTAAATGAAAGTTTAAGTATTGACAGTATTTTAAAATTGAAACAGTTAAAATTGTAATGCATTTTTAAATTGGTACAACTATTTTTACTTGTTTTATTATATGCTTTTGCAATATTGAATTCAGCTCAATGTTATGTACATGTACTTTTGCTTTAAGAATGTTTTAAACTAATTGGTGACATTATGAACATATGTTACTTAAGAGATGGGTTAACTTAATTACAGTGTTTTGATGACGTCCCTACATTCTGTAGGATGAAAGTGCTTAAACAGAGTGTATTTTATGTATTTGCGATTTTTATTAAGTGGCTTCCAGTCTGTTAATGGGAACTTTGTTGTACCATCTGTATAATGTCTGATGCATGCTTTAAAAAAATGCTATTTAGTCTTTTATATGAGCCACTGTGAGGAGGGGTGCGGGGGTGCAGGTGTCTCAATCCTTATTCATGAGATGCTCACGCCAAGGTTGGTAAATTAGCATTATGCACTGGAATGCATTTTTGACCAAATCACCATCAGAAAACTCCCTTACCATGTATTAGTTAGCCATGGAGCGCTCACTGTGACCCTAAAAAGCCACAATATCTATCTACAAGAACTGGAGTCTCTCACTGTTAAGACTATTACCATTTTTAGGTGATATTAGCTACCCAGCTATAGACTAGGAAACCTTTGCCACCATAAATAAACAAGCACAAAAACTCGTGGACTTTGTAAATACAAATGCCTTGGAACAACTAGTCAAAGTACCCACTAACAAAGCAACATCTTAGATCTTGTCCTTACCAATATGGGGGCATCTTACACCATCCTTTGCATATCATTGTCTCTTATTAATCTGATCTTAAAGCTGTCTTCTGTGAATTAAACTGAAACTGGAGGCTTCCTCCACCCATGGATTCTATAAAGACTTTCCTAAGACAACTTACCTACTTCTAAATGACTCATTGGAAAGTTTCATATTCCCAACAAACCCGGAAAACTCTGTGAAATACATGGACCATACATCAGCAAACTGTACCAGCATATAAACAGCTGTATAGATGCAGCTGTCCACTGTAGAGAAAGAGACACAGGGCAAACCCCAGAAATAACCCCCCTGGTAGAACTATAATGTAAACAAGATATGTAATAAAATAAACATAATTTTGGCAAGAAGTAAGAGGAGTAATACTCATAACTTAGAGAAAAAAAGATTGCAATGTATTGTGGCAGGGTCTCAGGATTGTGAGGTTTTTGCGTTCCTGGCAAATGACACTACATACTTAAATCTTTGACTCATTTGCCAGAATATTAGATGTGTGCAGCTTAGAGTTTATTTTTATGTTTGCTAGTTGTTATGTGCACTACTGGGAGAAATAAAGGTTGTTTGCTTATTTTCAATTATTATGACCATTGCAGATAAGGCAATCAATAAGCTATCATCTCCAGGTAAAAGTAGGAATTTATGTGATTGTACTCTGTTACTTACATTTGGTTTCTTTTTTGTTTTCCAGACATTTCCTACTCCTCTGTTTGAGTACCTCTGTTGCTATTTCCCTATTTGTCATACCCCTACCCTCATTAGCTGTCTCTGTATTGCACAGTCATTTTGGATTATCTTTATTATACCATCTTACACCCCTTCTAGACCTTCTTTGTCAAAGGCTCTAACAGAGAGCTTTCACAATGTTTTTTTCTCTTTTTTTCTTTAAATTATGCTTTATTTTCATTGATCATCTGTCCTTCAACTATACTTGTCAAATTCATGGTTCCTGTTTCTATTGTTTACTCTTTCATGTTATGGGGCTCTTCACTAACATTTTATCAGAGTACATCCCCTTGGTGAGTTTTGATTTACTGTTATGAATTCTTCTATTTTCACCTCATCTCTCCTTACATAAACATGGTGAGATACAAATCAATACAGTCTTGACTCAGATGTTTCTGAAACATTTCCAGCGTCTTCACCCCAAAACCAGATATTCCACAGCTATAAGTATTTTGGTTCCAGGAGTAAAATTTGTTTTTGCTATCATAGTTCTATGCACAGGACATAATAATAATGCTTTCTATCTTCAATCTACAAAAAATGCAGATTGAAGATGGGAAGTATTACATCTGCAAAAATGTATTTCTAAGATTTATACAACTCTCTAACCATAAGAGATGCCATGGTTCTACTATAACTAAAGCAAACTATCTCTCTCTATTAGTACTAGGGCATCTTTTCTGTAGAATACTTCTCCCATTAAACTTTTGAACCTTAGCTACTGTCCTCTTTGGCTCACAAACTGATATTAAGAGACACCTCCTATTTAGTTCATTTTACTCATGCTATACTACTCAAGATCTCCATCTACACTCTCTATTTGTACAAGAACATTTACTAACATTGTTCCTACCTCTTAGAAGGCTATCTCAGAATCTCTTTGATTGAGTGAGGCATGGCAAAGAGAGTTCATAGGTTCATAGGTTAGTACTAGGCTAACTGCCCTTGTGAGCCATTTTAAGCCTAGCCAATTATCCCTTGTGAGATTCAAACCCTGTACCTTGTGTTTGCAAGGCAAACACCTTAACCATTAGGCTACCCTCCCAACCCCTGCTGATGTTTGAAGAGTTGATGCTTAACAACTCTTGTAAGGTGCTCTGCAGAGTTTTAATATTCCTGCATGATTATTTAACTTCTAGGAGTTCATTTGAAGCTATTTCATGACCAAATGTTAAAGAAATGTTCACTCTGTTTCTGGATATAAACAAAAGTGAATTTTGTAAACAACAAAATAATAATAATAATAATAATAATAATAATAATAATAACCATAGTAATACTGTCTTATGGCATTTTGTGATGACTTTTTAACTTACTATATATTATCTACCCTTTCTGGAGCTTTTTATCCACTGGTCTCTACTGAAAATGGGTACTAGGCCAGCCAGACTAGCCAGGTCAACAAATGTCAAATAAATACATACATAAATAAATAAATAAATACATAAATAAATACAAAATTGCTAAATAAATGCATACAATAATTTCAGTCTAAATGTTATTGTACCTGTGGGATCTGGTAAACATTTATCATTTTAAAGCAATGATAAGAAGTCATAATAAAGAAGAGCTGCCTTATTTGGTTTCCAGTATTCAAGAATTATTGCTAAAATGGATAAATTCAGTTAAAAATTGATTCTGTCAAGGAAGTTTGCAATAAACAGTAGACCTATTAAATAACATGATAAGTAGTATGGCAGCTAAATTAAATGGGTCTATATTATAGCATTGAAGTTTCAAAACTTCGAATGCTATAATATCGATCCGTTTTTGTTGAAAACTATAAATAGCAAAGCCACGGAACTTCAAAATCTTACCTAGGGTAATAGACGAAGTTGAATGTGAGGTAAGAATAGGAAGGTATAGTAAATTTAAGCCCATCTTAGGAATTACGGAGTGGAATGAACAGGAAGTGAGTAAGGTGAAATATGATGGTAATAGTAATTTGGTCTTAGACTTTAGTGGTGAAGCTTTGAAAATTAGAAAAATGATAGAAACTGAATGGATAAAATTTGGGGAAATATCTGATTTGGATTCTCTTTTTTCTTCCCCACTGAAGTGTACATTTAGAAAAGGCAAGAGTCTGAAGAATTATTTTGAAAAGAATGATCGGAAAATTAACATGAAAGAGTGTAGAGTAGGGACTTATAAGTGTGGAAGATGTAACCAGTGTGGCTTTGTACTCCCCAAAGATTCCCTGTATATTAAAAGTAGGGACATCTTAATTCAAAGTAAGCAATATGCCAATTGTCAGATAAATGGAATTATTTACCTAGCTTCTTGTAAAATATGTGAAGCATTTTATATAGGTAAATCAGAGAGAAAGTTAAAGAACAGACTATATGAGCATTATTATGACATTAAAAATATGTGCATTAATAATGCCCTCTATAGACATAAAGTGAACTGCGAGCAAGCCTCTTTCACTTTTTTTGTCTTAGAAGTGGTAAATAAAGACATTAGAGGTGGGCCATGGGAAACCTCTATTGAATATAAAGAACTTTTATGGCAATTGTTTTTAGAAACGAATAGACCACCTGGATTAAATGATACCATATCTATTGCCCCTGTATTGAAAATGAGAGCAGCTAAGCTCTGAATAATAGATAGGGATGTTTTTATATGTATGAAATTATATTTGTTCTTAAATGAAATGCCCCTTATTTACTATATGAATTTTCTAAAAGCTAGCTCCAACATAAAGTATTTTCTCTTCTTAATCAGTAGATGGCGCTTTACCTAAACAACATATGTATGATTTATTTAAATGGGTTTTTAATTTATTTAAAAATGCTTATTTAAAAATGCTTTTATATTAATGAAATTTAAAATGAATAAATGTTTTTAAATAAACAATTTTTTAAAAGTAAATGTATAAACTAGGGTAAGTGGTTAATATTATTTAAAAGTTGAAATTGTGTGTTTTGAAATGTTTTAGGTTTGAGTACAGATTACCAAGGAGTGTTTTCAATTGTGTAATTATGAATTGAGCAGCCAATTAATGAGCTAATTACTGTTAATAGCTAAAGTATTTAAGGATGGAATGTATGCACTGAGTTTATTCTGCCATATCTGAGGAAGTAGTGGAAACGAAAACGCAGTGTGGATTATTAGCGTTAATGTGCTTTTTGAACTGTTGTTCCTGGAGTTGCTTTGCTTCTGACTTTCTGGATTTACTGGATTAAATGTTGGTGATCAACTTCTAAAGAGCCTTATTTCCTCCACGAGTGGTAACTTTTTGTGTTAAGATTTCAGTTGTCCATTCCATGGCTGTGCTATTTACTTTACTGTGGTGGGAAGTTTACTGACTGGATTAAGGTAAGTATGTGAACGGAGGTTACGGACCGGGAAGGTGAGTGTGCGATAGTTAGGGACTTTAGGGTTAGGGAGTGGGTAAGGTGATTGTGCTGTAGTTAGGGGCTTTAGGGTTAGGGAGTGGGTAAGATGATTGTGCTGTAGTTAGGGGCTTTAGGGTTAGGGTTGGGATAAGGTGAGTGGATAGGTAGTAGTGTAGAGTTAGAATTATGGTTTTGTTAAGTGTATTTCTGTGTTTTATTTATTTTGGTGTGGTTGTGTTGTGTGTATGTGTTTCGGAACAGCAATTTTTTTCCCTGGGAAAAAATTTGCTGTTCCATGTGTTCGATATTTTGTGGTTTGGATATTTTAGGTACGATGAAATAGTGTTTGCTATTTATATCGTTCAACAGGGTAATATAAATGTGAATTAAATGATATAGTGGGAATACTTACTGGACAGGAAAACCATGCTGAGTTTTTATTTAAAAACTACAGGCTGTTCAAAAAAAAATGAGGGCCATGAAAATACAACAATAAGGAAAACGTTATCACGAAAGGGGGCTCTGCCTAGTTCTTTTGGAACGAAGTTAATCTTTAACATTCATAATGATCTAATTGTGAGAACAACTTGGTCAAATCCTCCATCTAAAGTAGAAGACAACCTTGTAAGATCTGATAATAATGACTCTTGTAAAGTTATTGTAAAAATAAAGACTGCCTTTCATTTATTAAGGACTGTAAGAGGAATAGTATTGTTTCCAGCCAAGATAGAAATCTTCTTAAAAGAGGGCCCATAAATATTTAATGATTTTCCTTTAATCAGAACAATAGCATCCTGAAATTTTCAGAGGTTATTGAGTGGTTTACAGCCAATATGAAGAGACAAGCTGAAAACAGTTCAGCAGCCACATCAAAAAAATTTAAAAAGAAAATGTCTGCTGTTTTAATAACTGTTAGTATGCTTTTATAATCTCTTTGAGGTAAGTATGGTCATTCTTTTATCAATAAGGAAACTAAATGAATAAAACAAAAACATAAATAAATACAGGGATGTTAAGAAGACATTCATTTATTAGAGAAAATAAGTAATAATATTCTTCGGTTTACACACATTTAGTCGCGCGACCGAAGGTCGATTCATCATAATACCGAAATTAAATGTTGAGACCTGTACTCGCAAATGCTCATAATGTCGCGTGCAACATCAAATTCGAAATTCCCAATCATGCAACAGCCTCAACAAGCGCTACTATGGGTCAAGAGGGGGGAGTAGTAGCCTGGCCGGCATTCGGTAATCTCGGGTTCGACATCCGCAGATTTGACATTCTGCGATCCTGGGGTTCTGGTTTCGACACATTCATGTTCGGACATCAGCCATTCGCGCAAATGCATGTATACCATATTCTGCACATGAGCTTTTGTATAAAATCTTCCCTTGTTAAAAGAAATTTAAAGATGTTGCATTTATTAATTTAAAGGATGACTACACTGTTTGCAAATTATGGGTTGAGCCACTTTTTTAGTTTGTTTGGTATGATATTTAAGCAATAACCCATGCCTGGGTGTGGGTAATGCTGGATTTACCCACGGTTGGTGTGGTTTGGTCACAAGGGCAAAGCCCGAGTGGCCAAACAAAGACAACCGTGAGTAAATCCAGCATTACCCACACCCAGAAGTGGGTTATTGCTATTATACAATGACATTATTTAAGAAAAAAAAAACTTACTTTTCTTAAATAATGGCATTATATAATGCCTCCTTGCTGCCCTTCTGCAACTGTCTAGTATTCTGCTGTAGTTCTGATGTACTGTGCATGCGTATGGTTATGCAGTACATCAGTACTGTGAGTGGAAGCAACTGAGAAAGGAAGATCTCCATTGCTTTTTAAAAGGTGTCTCGCTATGTTAAAAGAGTTTTTCCATTAGTATAAGTCTAATTTACAATGGACACACTGACCAATCGGCATGCGCATTTTGGAATATTAATGGGGGGTTGTTGTATAATGTATGACAATTCATTATACAGCTTTAAGAAAATCACACAAAATATTCATAAACTAGACAATAGTACTGAATTTTCTGCATTCTGTTTCTTTTCTATGATTTCTAATTATGTTATACGGTGTCTGAGCTGTTCTTTAGTTAACACATTTTTACCTTCACTGAAGGTGCAAGTTTAAAGCCAAGGTTGACATAGATAATAAGAGAGAATATGCATCTTTTATTACTTAAATTTGTACTGGAAGTGGCTGTCCTGAGGGTTAGAGTAGAATCCGTTGCCTGCCCTAAAAGTTTCTTTTCATTCCCTTTTTGCATCGTTTCCTTTTTTATTAAAATAAATCTCAATTCACTATGTATTTAGAGAAAGGATTAAAAGAAAATGTGCTGAAGTAGAGAGGATAGCGGTAGTCAGACTTTGCTGTTTGGGTCGCTGTCGTGCTTTTGCTTCACACATGAAGCATTACTAGTTAGTGCTGGCCTTTGACACATCCAGATAAAAATGTTACTGATGTTAAATACATTTGAAGTTTATATCATTAAATAATTTATTACCAGTGGGTCAGCTCTGTTTTATTTCTGGGGAGAGGAATTAATAGGAGTGAATTAATGACATACATTTTTATACTGTTGACTTAATTAATTAGTAGGTTGAAGACTAGATGAGTGTTTTGTTCTAAGAACATGTCTTATGATATGTCATCAAATGGATAGTGATAATATGTGTTAATGGTAGTTATTAAACTGAGATGGAGAAAGCTACAATATAAATATATTGACCGCTCAGTATAAGCAACAACTTAGATACATATGTTTTATTTTAGTCATTAAAATTTTGTTAATCATGACTACAGCATGTGACTATTATAGAATTGTTTGCATTGCATTATTATAATTATTTCATGTAAACGAGTCAAAAGACTGCTAAAGTTAAAAATATATTAATATTGTTTCATAAAACCTTCAGACCTGATTTAAATGTGTTTCATCAATGTTTTTATGTTTGGTAAGGGGATAGACTATTAATGGTTTTACATATGGAAGTTGTGTGCATTCTTACTTCTAACATTCTCAAAGCTTAATATATAATTTATATATTCCACATAGTTGAGATTTAGAAAACAAAGCATGCTGAGTTTGTTATTGTAGGATTAGAGTAAGTGCATTTACTAAATGTTAAATGATATATGGATGTTTTAAATATGATGCACTGCTTCTTGAAATGACACATTAGATTGTCACAGACGTTTAGTATGAATATAGATTTGCCATGTACATCTTTGTATTAAGAGTGCAAATATGAGGATATGATATAGAATATAAATGTGGATAAAATGTGATCACTTTTGATAATTCAGTAAAAAAGGGAAGTGCATTATTTTATGTTCATTTTGAAACACACACACACACACACACACACACACACACACACACACACACACACACACTCACACACACACACACACACACACACACACACACACACACACACACACACACACAAACACACACACACACACAAACACACACACACACATATATATATATATATATATATATATATATATATATATATATATATATATATATATATATATATATATATAGGGTCTATATTAGAACACAGAACTCTACCGCCCCATTAGCCTGACGAGCCTGGTCTGCAAGGCCATGGAACGTATCATCATGGGACTCACAAACAAAGATATTGGTAATCTCCAAACTCTGGACCCTACACAGTTTGGATTTGTAAAAGGTAGATCATGTCTCCTAAACCTGATTGACTTCTTTGAAGCAGTCACCAAAGCCATAGATAAGGAAAGGTGGTTCACTCAGCTTATCTATCACCAAGGCTTTTGACACCATCCCCCACTCTAGAATTATAGATAATCTCACTAAACTAGGCATAAATCCCTATGTCACAAGATGGGTTGCCAAATGGCTCATGGACAGAACCCACACTGTGAAAGTAGCAGACTCCAAATCCGACTTCAGACCAGTGACAAGTGGAATACCACAAGGTTCAGTCCTGGGTCCTCTCCTGTTTGGTATCTACTTCTCTGAAGTACAGGCTAACACAGAAGGTCTTTGGCTAACAAAGTTTGCAGATGACTGCAAACTAGGAGCCATAATCAAAACTAACGATGTGTACATACTACAAAAGGGCCTCACTGAGACAGATGTCTGGTGTCAAAGCCATGGCCTGAAGCTCAATGCCAAAAAGTGTATTGTCATCCCCTTTCGTAAAAACTCTGTACCATGAACTACCACATAAGTGGTAGTCTATGTAATGCCGAAAGTGTGATAAGAGACCTTGGGACACAGGTGGACAGTAATCACTCCTTTGATAATAACATCTCCACAGTGGTCAGGAAATCCTTCTACGTGGCTCACCTCATCAAAAAAAGTTTCTCAACCAGAAAAAAAGAGGTCATTGTTCCCCTCTACTCATCACTCATTAGACCCATTATAGAGTACAACGCCCCTTTTAGTATGTACCTCACAAGACATCTACAACAACTGGAAAGGCCACAGAAATAACTCACAAAGAGGATTACTGGCCTCAAACAGATGCCCTATGCAGACCGTCTAAAAAAACTCCAGCTTTACTCTGTCGCATATCGCCTACTCAGAGGTGATCTCTGCCTAACATACAAAGCTATGTCAAACCCAGAGCTGTTGGACATGCTCCACTTAAAGAAATTCCCATCCCACCGAGCTACACGCTGTAGGGACCTAAACCTTGTCACCACAATAAACAGAACATGCTGGAGAGATAGATTCCTATCCCAGAAGCTTCCCATACTCTGGAACAGACTACCTCTCTATGTCAAACAGAGCTCCTCATTAGCACTCTTCAAGAAAAATCTTGATGATTGGATGGGAAATAGGAAATTCACCCCAGGGATCACTTCGGTGGCTCTGCTTGACAGGGGCACAGGAAAATAATTTTCTTGGGTGGTGAAATCCAGGGTACCTTTTTGGCTAGGCTTATATAGGCCCTAGGGCTAATAGCTTAGTACCTACCTATGAACCTATGACATTGATGTTTCACAACTTTGAATGTTCTAATATTGACCCCTATTCAACAAACACTGAAAATAGTGAAAGTACAGAAAACCAAATTTTTTTCCCAGGGAAAGAATTCAGTTGCCCGTTTCTGTCGCTTTGCTATTTTCAGCACTGTGGTGGAAAGTTACGGGTCAGATTTAGGTAAGTGTACGAATGGGCATGGGTTAGGTGAGTTAGGGTTAGGGTCGTGGGTCAGGTAAGTGTGCGATTGTGTGGACGTGAGTGTTAGGGCGGTTTAGGTGAGTTAGGGTTAGGGTGCAGGTCAGGTAAGTGTGCGATTGTGTGGATGTGAGGGTTAGGGCGGATTAGGTGAGTTAGGGTTATGGCGCGGGTGTGGTGAGTGCGCAATAGTGACAGACTTTAGGGTTAGGGTTTGGGTTAAGGTAAGTGGATAGTTAGTGACGTATGTACAGTTTAGTGTGGGGTTAGATGTAAGATTTTAGGTGTATGTGTGTGGATTGCTGTTTGTTTGGTGTGTTGTGTTATGTGTATGTGTTTCGGAACAGCAAATTTTTTCCCTAGGAAAAAATTAGCTGTTCTGCATGTTCGATGTTGTCAGCGTTCGCTGAATAGGGGTCAATATTAAAACATTCGAAGAGAAATAGTTTGAGAGAGAAGGAGAGACAGAGTATATCTGTAGTTCTGGTATGCATGATGTTTGCTTTGGATATGAGAGAGTCTACATTAAAATCTTTTGTGGCTTGACCAAACCTGTTACCCAGAGAGCAAATCAGCTGTTCTTCTTTAGGTGCCTATACAGGTTTCCACCCCTAAATCTCCCATAGATTAACTGATTTTACTAGTTCTACAGCAGAATCCAGTCCATCTCACCCACCCACCACCACTTATTACAAAATACACCTGAATATAGCTGAAATAATGGAAGGTCTGTTTCCCACTGTTTCTCCAGCCAGCCTGATTGACATGGGCATCCTGAGGCAATGCAGCAATTGCCACATGTATACAGACAACCTATTACTCTAAAATGTTGTTGTTGTTGTTGTTATGTCTCTTGGCTTTTCCTGGTTAGGGGTCGCCACAGCGGAACTCTGGTCCACTAATGATTGGTAGTTGATTTTTACTTGCCGAGTTACCAGCCCTGACACACAACCTTCAATGAAGGTACGCCCATTCATGCATGTCTCCACGCAGAAGACGCTCTAGCTGTATGGTGAAAGCGCTAACCTGCATCTGTTTATTGTTTTAAAATAAATCGTCCTTGTACTGAATGAGTCGTTCTTGTTTTGTTACAGTAATTTTACATTTATACTGTATAATTGGACTACTGAAGTTTCAGGGACGTTAAATGAACTTTTGGTGGATCTACTGTGTATCGCTCCTACCATATTTGTTTTGTTTTATACAAATACAATATGTGATTCATGTATCTATACTATGAATCTGGAATCAATGCTCTGTCTCTGTCTCACTCTCTCTCTCACATAACAACAAACCAAATACCAAGCAGATTGTCAGCACCCACACTCCACCTTCCATACATACCAAGCACACATCACATAAACCCACATACGTGGAGGTACTCACTAGAAATGTACTAAAGAGCAGAGATCTTCCAAGTGCAAACCTTCTGCACAGAATACGGTCCCAACAGCACCCACTACACTTAACATAGACATCAGTGTCTCACCCAATAAGCCCCCCAAGGCAAAACATATCTAAACCAAATGTCTTGGTCATAGGCAACTCCATAGTGAGACACACAGATGTCCCCCTCACTAGGCTGGACAAGGAGAAAGTCACGGTCAACTGTCTGTATGCTGCCAGGATCCACCATATCACACACGCACTCAAGTTTCTCAACAACAAGTACTGTTATAACTCTGTTATAGTGAATGACTTGAGACATACCTCACTGGCCTGTATGAAGAGAAACATGACTGAGGTTTCAGGTTATGTGTCCCAGGCAGGTATGTCCCTAACCCTAAGCAGCATTCTTCCCTCACCCAGGATGATGGCACAATATAAACAAAAAAATTATTGACTTCAACAGCTGGCTTAGTTTCTTGTCTCCATCCAGTGGGATCCAGTATCTGACAACCTGGGATAATATGGTCGACAGGCCAATCTGCTTTCCCAAAGATGGTCCTCACCTGTCACCTCTAGGCATTAGGTTGCAGGCAAAGGTACTTGCCTTCCCATAGTGCCTTTTTTAGGCAATGTCATAAGATCAAAATTCCTGATGTAAAAATATCCTCTAGAAACAAACTTAGGGTTATGCTGCTTAATGCTGGGAGTCTAAATCAGAAACTGCACTCACTGGAAGCACTTCTCACCTTGGAAGATGCTGGCATCTGCACAGTTAAAGAGACATGGTTCAAGGCCTCAGAGTACCCTAGGCTGTAATTTCTTCCACACGTTCAGACCAGAACACAAATGTGAAAAAGCAAGGGAGGATGAGTATCCATCTTCATTAAAGATAAATACACATCAAGACTGGTTAAACAGTAAAACTCACCAGAGTTACTCCAAGTCCAACTAACTATAGAAAAGACCCTCCCCCATGTCATTATTAGCTATAGGCCCCCACCATGAATGACAAAAACACACAGCCTACCTGGACCTACTTGAGTCACCAAACAGCCAAATACCCTGGTCATGGGTGACCTTAACTATCCTTCCTTCGATTGGGTAACATATATGAGGAAAATTACGCTCACCCAAAGGTTACTGGACTTTGTTAACACAAATGCTCTGGAGCAGATAATCAGCATCTCCAAAAGGGACTCTGTCATCCTTGGCAAAGTACTCACCAACATGGTGGATCGCTGCACCACACCATGTATGGGGCCCTCCCTGGTAAAGTCCAATCATAAATCAGTCTTGTTTGAAGTAGTGATTGTACCTGACCCACCCTCGGGAGCAAAAAGGTTAAAGAATTTCTTCAAAGCAAAATTTAGCCTACTGAGTGATTGCATCAATAATTTCAACCCCCCTGCCAACACTGATAGCAATGACTCCTATACTAAGGTGTATACAAATATCCTGTATAAACACTTATATAAATGCATAGACTCAGCCATACCGGAATAGACCAAATCAAGATCCTCACGAAAAAATAAGCTACCCTGGTGGACATCCAGCATAAATAGGTTATAAAATAAAAGAAAGAAACTGCTGTCAAAAAACAGGTGGGAACCGTCTCAGCAAAAGAAGAACTACCTCCAAAGCATAAACAAGCAGATTAGACATCTCTCAAAGTCCTCTAAAGCTAATTCTGAAAATAATTAGCATCTCTAGCTAAGGAAAATCACAAAGCATTCTTTAGCTATGCCCAAAACCTAAAAGGGAATGCACAGCTTTGTGCCAAACTAGCTGATGATGGTACCACTTATACTGAACCCGAGAACAATGCCAACTTACTATTGGTCAGTTTCAGCAAAAAGTTTACCACCAATCATACTCCATGATATACCTGTCACTAGTCCTCTGACTAGTATCTCCAGAGAGCAGGTCATAGCCACACTCTATAAGGCCAAAAGTACAGTCTATATGGGACCGGACAACATCCCAGGCTGCTTATTAAATGGTCTAAAACAGGAGTTAGCAGAACCGCTGAGCACACTCTTCAGTCTCAGCCTAAGCACTGGCTTTGTTCCAGTTGAGTGGCAAAGAGCAACCATAATCCCTTGCACAAAGGGGGGTCCATTAACTGACCCTGGGAACTATAGACCCATAAGCCTTATAACCAGCCTTATCTGCAAGGCCATGGAGAGAATCATCATGGACTTTATGGACAGGGATATAAGTGACCTTCGACCTCTTGACCAAATCCAGTTTGGCTTTGTTAAGGACAGATCTTGCCTTCTAAACCTGGTGGACTTCTTCCAAAATGTCACCAAGGACTTGTATGAAGGCAAAACAGTTCACACTGCCTATCTCAACCTAGCCAAAGCCTTTGACATAATCCCTCACTCAAGCATCATTGAGAAACTCACCCAGCTGGGGATTAACCCTTACGTCACTAGATGGGTTGTCAGCTGTCTCACAGAGCACATATATTCAAAATTGGGGCTGCCACCTCTACTAGCAGACCTGTCACCATTGGTGTTCCACAAGGATCTGTGCTAGGCCCTTTACTGTTTACTATTTTTCAGAAGTCCAGGCAAAAATAGATGGATGACTGCCTATCAAGTTTGCTGATGACTGCAAACTAGGCATAGTCATGAAATCCCCCAAAGATGTCAACATACCTCAAAATGGGCTTAAAGCCATGGACTTAAATTAAATGCAAAAAATGCATTATAATCCCCTTTGGCAAAGAAGAAACCCCTGCTAATCGCAACATTAACAATACTCCCCTAAGTATAAACTCAGTGATGAGAGATTTCAGAACACGAATTGATAGCAGCTTTAATTTTGATCATCAAGTGTCCACATTTGTAAGGAAAGCCTTCTACATTGTACACCTGATAAGCAAGGGTATAGCATCTGAAGTGAAGCAGGTTATAACTCCCTTGTACTCAGCTCTCATCAGAACAGTAATAGAGTACAATGCTCCCTTCTGTATGTACCTCACCAGACATCTGCAGCATCTGGAAAGACTGCAGAGGTTTCCCACCAAGAAAATTCAGGACCTACAACACATGACCTACATGAACAGACTGAAGGCCCAATCATTTTACTCGGTATTGTATAGACTGCTTAGAGACATCTTGTACCTGGCCTACAGAGTAATCTCAGAACCTGCCTGGATGAAGCTGCTGCACATCCTCAAATCCAATGGGACAAGATTCAGTCACTCTAGGGATCTTACCTAGCATGCAATATTAACAGGAGATGCTGAAGAGAAAGATATGTCTCCCAGATTTTGCCACTCCTCTGGAACAAACTCCCAATGTGTGTAAATCAGAACTCCTCAATGACCCTATTTAAGCATAACCTGAACAATTGAATGAGAAATTGCAAATTTACACTGCAGGTTTCACCTATATCCCTCTTAGACAGGGACAGCCAGTGTTGATCTTAGATTTACATGCAGACATAGACTCTTAGAGAATGGCAGCCAGTACTAATCTTAGATTCATGCGCAAAAATAGACTATATATCTTGGTCCATAGGGAAACAATGGTGTAACATGGCTAGTCCTGTAGTGGTCTTGGGGCCAATAGCTTAGTAACCTCCTATGATCCTGAAGTTGCACCTCTGTGCACTGATTTTGGAATATTTATTACCTACAGTATCAATTTTGTCTGAGTGCCTCTACACCAGAAAAGTAAAAACTATAATACATTTGACATTATTCTAGTATTTTTATTGCTGAATCTCTTTTTGAAGCATTCATACTGAAACTGCATAATTTTGTTCTTTAATTAACACAGTCTGTTTAGCCAGATGTAGAGGCATGCTTGGAAACTATAGTAATTAGTCTTCTGAAACTGTTTATTGCTGACATTTCTAAGTAACTGAGCACCATTGCTTTTTCAGCAGTGTCACTTGTTGGTTTATTTAATTACTCTTTATAGCACAGTTTAGAGTTACTTTGTGGTCCTTTGTAGCTGGACCAGCTTTAAAGCTGCCATTCAGTGTGATGGTTTGGAAACTTATTAACCTTATTTAAAGTGAGCATTTTTTGTGTATCTATATGCCAGGAAAGTGAAAAATATACTTGACATTCCTCTGTTATTTTTGTTGCTGAAACTTTTTGAAACATTTTAACTTTAACGTTGTCATTTTATTCTTTAGTTAAAACAATTTATTTAGCCAGGTGCTAACATTTTAAACATGGGATGGCACAGTGGTGCAGCGGTTCCATTGTTGCCTTCCCAGTAAGAGGTTCTCCAGTTCAGTTCTCGGCTGGGGTGTCTTCTGTGTGGAGTCTGCATGTCCTCTTTGTTTTCATGTGGGTTTCCTCTGGGTGCTCTGGTTTCCTCCCATGTTACAAAGACATGCATCTGGAGCATTTCTCCCTGGGCCTCCACTGAAAATTGGCTTTGTTCCAAACTGGATTTTTCCCAGTAAATAAATGTTAAATAAATAAAGTGACAATCTTTCTGAGAATCTCTATATCAGTAAAGTAAACTCTATGTGCACTTCATCAGGTTCTACTATTTCTCTTGCTAGAACTGTTTCTCAAGCATTTAATTCCAAGTGCATAATTTTGTTCTTTAGCTAAATCAGCTTGTTTAGCCAGATGTTGGGGCTATGTGGAAACTGTAATAATCTGTTCTATGAGAGAGGAATGATTACTATAATTTTCTAAGTGTCTCAGCATGACAGTTTATTGCAGAATTCTTGCAAGTTGGTTCTCTATTTCTTTTGACTTAGTTGTGATTTATAGCACAGCCTAGTGTTTGTTTGCTATCGTCTGTTGCTGCAATAAGTCTGAAGTGTGAACTGGTTTGAAAAATGCTTTAAACCTAAAATGACAATCTTAATAAGTATCTCTATGCAAGGAAATTTAAAAATATGTATATTGCACTTGATGTCATTCTTTCTGCTTTGGAATCTATTTAATACTTTATCAATAACTGCATATTTTGTTTTTTAATTAACACAGTTTGTTTAGTCATGTGTTGGGGCTACCCCAGATATAAGTGGATGAAGTTAAACCAGCTGAGGATCAGAGCCTCTGCATTCACCCCCCCCCCCCAAAAAAAAAAAAAAACAAAGGCAATTGAAAATAAATTTTTAAGTGATTTTTCACCTGATGTGCTGGGTGCAAGCCTCCCATATCCCTGAACTTGTCCACTCCATGGTTGCATTAGTTCAAAGAAGGGGGAAATACCCCCTACCCCAAAAAAATATTGCTGCTACCACAACTCACCAACAGTGATTTCCTGTGATGCTTTCCAAATTGAATTTCAAGCAGATAAAGAAGCCAGTCTTTGCCCACATATTGGTACTTATTGGGGCCTGCTTGGAAACTATAGCAATTAGTTTTGTGAGTGGAGGTAAATTGTTGCCATTTTCTAAGTGTGTGAGCATCACTGTCTTTTGTAGAATTGCTGTTTATAGGTTCATAGGTAAGTACTAGGCTAGCTGGCCTTGCAGGCCATTTAATGCCTAGTTAATTTTCATTTTGAAGGCGAGAATAAAACTCTGTACATCATGTCAGCAAGGTAAATACCTTATCCATTATGTCAACCCTGAACTCCCTGATTGTTTTGCTTGTTTGTTTTGTGTAATTACTATCTATAGCTTGGGCTAGTAAGTCTGTGGTATACCTCTGGCTACTAATCTTGAGTTACACCTCAGTGTACTGGTTTGGAGATGTTTTAAAATTAAAGTGACAAATTTTCAAAGCATCTCTGTTAAATAATATTCTAGTGCATTTGCTTTTGTTCTGCCTCATTATTTTATTTTATTTTATTTTAGTTTGATGACCGGGGTAGTCCACTGGGCCTGTAAGAGTCTATTTTCAGTGGAGGCCTGGGGATAAAAGCTCCACATATATTGATAGTTATACAATAGTTATAAATACAAACACGAATAAACAAAGTTCAAGAACAGTGGTAGCATGCAATGTTGAAAGGCATAGTTCAAAAGAAAAGGCAATGTGATACAATAGACTAAGTAATATATACAAAGTATATATGCAGTTATACAGAGTGAGTGATATTTACAAAGTATAAACTTTTTTTTTTTGGATCCAGAGAAAAATTAATAGAGGGAGAAAGGTAAGGCAAAAAGGATGTTTTTTAGTGGAGATGGTGTGAGTTCAGGGGGAGTTAACAAGTGTCAGGCAGATGAAGTAGATGCAGAAGTAGATGTGCACTATAGAAGCAAGTATACGTTGTAGTGCTTGGGAGATGGAATTAAGGAGTTATGTAGTACGTGAACAGGAGCATTCCCACTTCGAAAATAGGTGAGACTGCAGAAGGGATTTGAAGTTGCAGTGGCTTTGGATATTACAAAGGGAGGCAGGAAGAGAATTCCAGAGTTTAGCTAAGGAACCAGATAATAGTAAGTATCCTGGGGGTTGAAAAGATTTATATATTTTTAGAAGATTATGGTTTTCAGATCTAAGTGGGTGGTTGGGAATGTATAGGGCTAAGGAGGTGGACAGAGAGGGACAGCTAGAAGGTTGCAATATAAGCTTTTGGGCAGTAGTAAGTTTGAGAAGTTTGAGGTAGTTAGGAAGTTCAAGCCATTGCAGAGAGTGGAGAGAAAGGCATTGGTGATATGTACTTCTGGAGATAGTGGCAAATTTGGAGATCTTATTGTAGCAGGTTTCCAGCTTGGCATGTAAGCCAAGCTGAAGATAAGTGAATAAGGGATCCCCATACATAAGAGAGGGTAGGAGGTAAGTGTAGGTAAGGGTTCATCTAGTAGAAGCAGAGAGGTACCAATTGTGTCGGTATAGGAGATCTAGTTTTTGGTATTTTTTTATGTTAGTTTGAATGTGTATGTTAAATTTTCATCGATTATGACACCTAACAGTTTGGTATGTGACACTATTTCTATGGGGGTGGTATTCTGAGCAGCTACTGTAAAACGTTTTTGTCTATATTGGTGTTTATGGATGGGGATTAGAGCATCAGCTTTGTTTTATTGGCATTTAAGGCGAGGTGATTTCTATGCATCCAAGATTCGGTATTAGACAAGGCTAACTGAGTTTTGTGAAGAAGGTAAGAGGGGGTGTCTGCTAAACAGATAATAGTTGAGTCATCAGCATATTAGATTAGTGTGGTATCTGAGAGAGGCTGATGGAAGTTGCTTATGAAAATGTTAAAGGGGGGCCGAGGACAGAACCCTGTGGAACACCGGTTGGGGTGTGAAGAAATTAAGAGAATGAGTTATTCCATTTTCCAGCTTGCTGATTTTCAGAGAGGTAGCTGGTGAACCAGGCGATAGTCAGAGGGGAGAGGTTGAGAGAGGAGAGCTGGGATAAGAGTAAGTGGTGGGAAACAGTATCAAAGGCTTTGGAGAGGTCAAGGAACAGAGTACAGACAATTTTGCCAGAGTTGTGTACAAGGTTAATAGAATCTAGAAATGAGAGAAGGGCAGTGATTGTACTATAGCTGAGATGGAAGCCATGCTGTGTTGGGATTAGTAGGCTATTGTGGGTCAGATAAGATATCATTTGGGATTGAATACATTCCTCCATGATTTTTGATAGTGGGGAAAGGATGGCTATTGGCCGAAAATTAGAAGTTTCAGTATTTTTGCCTCCTTTATGGAGTGGGATGATATAAGCATGGTTCCAGAGGGAAGGGACATATGATTCTTGGATGGATCTGTTCATTATGATGGAGATGGGATAGGCAATGCTGTCTGCAGATAGTTTGAGGAAAGATGTGGGTAAGTTATCAGGGGCAAGTGGAGCATGGTTTCAGCTGGAGGAGTTTTTTTTTTATTTTGTTTGTAGACACTGGAGAGAAGTTAAAATGTGGGGTAAGGGAAGTCAGATTGAAAGGAGATGTAGGGGTATTGGTTGGGGGATGAAGAGGAGTGAGAGAATGTGGTAGTAACTTTATCTATGGAGTCAATGAAGAAGTTATTGAAAAGAGATGCAGTTTCTACATCAGTATAATTTAGGTTTGTGCATGGGTTATCCTTGTTACCAGGGTGAAAGAGGGTGGAGATGGAGTTCCAGAATTTTCTAGGGTTGGATTAGTGTTCAGATTGTAGTTTGCTATAGTATGATTTATGATCCCTGATTATTATTTTTTTTACACTGTTACAGAGTTGTTTAACTTCAGTTAGGACAGAAGTGATTTATTTTTCTGGTATAGTTTCCATTTCTTATCTCTCAGGGCATGATTTGTTTGGTTTCTTTAGTTAACCAAGGGGAGGTAAAAGCTTTAACTCTGTTGGTTTTTAGTGGAGTGAGGTTGTTAAGAAGGTTTAGGAAAGTGCTGTTGAAGTATTCAATGGCACTAAGAGGCAAAGTTTTTAAAGGTGACCACTCTGTTGCTTTTAGACAGTCTATGAATGTTTGTGGGATATAACTAGAGAGCTTCCACGATTGAATATAATGGTGATGTTTTTGAGGGTGAGAGGAATGACGGTCAGCAAGTACAGGCTGGCGGTCACTGAGGGAGTTAGGAAGGATGCCAGTGTCTGAAATTCGGTTTGGGTGGGACACTAAGATCCAGTCAATGATGGTACCAGTGGTACCATCTTTGTTTAGTTTGGTGGAAGAGTTTATTAGTTGGGTGTAATTGTAGAGGTTGATATTTAGAGAAGGGAATGTAGAGTTAATTGTTGTCCAGTTTATGTGAACATCACCTAGAATAAATGTTTCATTTTTGATGTTAGCAGAAAACCAGGAGAGTATATCTTCAAGTATAGGGATGTTATTACCTCGGCAAATGTAGAGAGCAGCTATGCATATGGATTCCTGTTTGTTGAGTTTCAGGAGGGCAGTAGTTCAGAATTGGTGAATTTACTGCCTATGTATGTCCCCATGTCCCTGACTACTGGGTCAACTCTTAGAGGTGTGTTATCAGTATGATAGTTACCAGGGGTGGATTACTTCAAGAAGGATACTATAATGCATTTCTTGGCATTTAGTTGTTGTCCATGGCTCTGGCACCAGTTGTTTGCCTGTGTCAGCCCTTCCTGCAGAACATTTTTGTCAGTGGGTGATTCAGTGGCAGCTCCAAATTTATAGTCATCTGCAAATTTAGTCTGCCAAAGGCCATTGACATTGGCCTTGACTTCAGAGAAGTAAATGCCAAAAAGGAGCAGTCCCAAGACAAATCCCTGAGGGATCCTACTTGTGACTGGCCTCTTTGTAGAGGTGGACTCCACAGTTATAATATCCTGGGTCCTGCCTGTGAGCCAGCTGCAATGGGTTGCATAATGATTTGTACCTAACCTATTACGTTTGTCAACAGTGCCCGAGCGAAGGATTCTGTCAAATGCCTTGGCCCAGTCAAAGTAGGCAGCATGAACAATTTTGCCTTCATCCATTGCTTTGGTACCCTTCTTAAATAACTCCACCAGGCTTAGTAGGCATGACCTGCCCATGATGAAACCATACTGAGTCAGGTCCAGGGTCTGGAGGTTTTCTGTGTCATTATTGATCACTTCCATGACAATTCTTTCCATGGCCTTGCATATGACACATGTGAAACTTATGTATCTGTAGATTCCATGGCTTGTAGATGGCCTACCTTTGTGCAGAGAGATAACTGCTGCTGTTCTCCATTTATGAGGCACAAAGCCTGTTTGGAGTCTACAGTTAAATAGCGATTCCAGTGGCCTGATAGGTCATGTTTCATGCTATTCAGAAAGCACTGAACATGTGGGAGAAACAGACAAATGTAGGTTTTGTAAAACATAATTGGAAACAGTTGCACATCTTGTTACTGGTTGTGATATACTAATGGCAGAAGGACTGTATACTGAAGTTCCATTGGGGATTGTGCAAAATATTATAATACTGAAATAGCTGAAAAGTAGTAGAAACAAGAGCCACAAAGCATATAGAAAATTATGAAGTTTATATCAGATGGGATCATCCCTTACCAACACTTCATAAAATAGATGCAAGAAAAAGAGATCTAGTAGTCCATGAAAAGAAGATAAAAGTAGCATTGATTACTGAAATCACTACACATAGTGACTCCAGTGTCTTATGTACAGACGGACACAAAAACACTAGGATTTGCAGGCAAAAATTACGTGGAAGAAAGATACCCACACAGTTCCAGCATTAGTAGGAGCAACAGGTCTTATAAAAAAGGATTTACAGTCATACTTAGATAGGTTACCGATATATGTGACTCCATACAAATTGCAGAAGGAGTCATTACTGGGCACATTGCAAGTGCACTTCTGGCTAACATGAAAGATTGAAACAATACTAATCATACACTTTAATCATACTTTGACTTAGAAATGGGGTCCATTTGCGTCATGGTATTAGAAAGCCAAGAGACTTGTAGAAATTAAAAAAGGCACCCTGGGATATTGTCTGAGCCCACTGATGCAGTGATTTTGGCCTTAGAGAGAGCATTAAGGACCTGTTCCATAGTGACAGCAGGGTGAGTTGTATTTGGTGGCATTTCCTGAGGGAAGGTTGATGGAGAGAGAGGGGAAAAGTTGGAGCTGAATTTGTTGGCCAGTAGGTTTGCTATATCTTCTGTTTCAGTATAGCTGGCTCCATTTACAATGAACTCTGTGCAGAATTGTGTATTGCCTTCGAGGCTGTCCTTGGCCTGGGAGGCCAAATTTACCTCAAATGTGGCTTTGGTAGACTTTATTTGTCCTCTGAGTTGTTTGTTTAGTTTGATGAGACTGCTTTTATTCTGTTGCATGCTGCGCCTACTAATTTTTGCCATGATATTCTTCCTCCTGTTTAACAGCCTATTGATTTTGTGATTCTACCAGGGTAGATTGTTTTTTGAACTAGGTCAGTACTTCTTGCTAGTGTGTGCAGGTGTCTCTATGCAGCTTTTAACATGCTTATATATGGTTTCTGTGAACAGTTCTGTATAGGCAGCAGTGTCCTCAGGGTTTATGGGGGCTTTACATATTGCCATGTTATCACTTAATAGTAGGAAGTTAGCCTTAAAGTAGTTCCTGAATATTCCAGGTTTAGCTGGGGTCCTAGGTTTTATCTTTACTTCAAAGGAGACCATTGTGTGGTCTGACCTTACCAGAGAAGGTATTATGCTAGAAGGGTGTGCAGCACTCTCCCATATTAGTGAGGACCAGATCCAGTATGGTTGCACAACTTGTTGGTGTATTGACAGTCTGATCCAGGGAGTTTGTGTTTACAATAGCCAGGAATCACAGTTAATAGTGGGGTAATTAAAGTCACCCATGAATATGGTCTTGGGTTGGATGGTAAGTGTTTCCAATAACTTAAATACATGGTATGGGTTTCCTGGGAACTTACTGGATTTTGCCTGTGGTGATTTGAATGTGGAAAAGCTGAAGCACATTACCTGTTTGACCAGCCTTGAGGTATATTTATCTTTGATGTAAATGAAGACACCTCCAACTTTAGTTTCTATCTGTGTAGGAGCTGGTCTAAATGTGTGGAAGGCATTATAACCTTGCATTGTCGGTGTGCTGTCCGTGGCTTTAAACCATGTCTCAGTGACCATGCAGACATCAGCATTCTCTAGGGTGAAGACAGCCTCTAGGGAGTGGAGTTTTTGTTTAGAATCCTAGCACTGAGTGGTAACACCTTCAGTTTTTCTTGGTTTTGATTTGGTATGTTGAAAGTACTTTCAGTTTGGCATTGCCTAAGAAAGGCACTATGGGGGAGGACAGTATTTTATCTAATATTCAAAAGCCTAGAGGGAAGAGGTGCAGACTATCCCTGGCAAACCATTGTGATCTGCTGACCATCTCCTTCCATGCTGACAAGTATTGCACACCCTTAGAATTGCACTAGAAACTAAGCTAATTATTAAAGTTAGTCATCTTTTGTTCATATGTGGCATCATCCTTGGAGAAGAAAAATGCTGTTTAATGCTAGGCTCATAAAAGCCTGCGACACATATTCCAAGAGCTCCATGATGTCTCTATTCATAGAGTCTTGGGAGGTTTCTGTCTCAGGTCAATTTCACCCACATGGACAATGACTGAGTCATACTGGTACTTGTGGTTCAGTGACTTGAGTGCATATATAATGTGGTTCATAGGTTCATACTACACTATCTGCCCTAGGGCATTTATAAGCCTAGCCAGAGTGTGTGTGGCTTTCGCCACCCCTTGGAATGAGAATACTATGCCCATTTAGGGCTTAGTTTACTGTGTCTCTGTCTAGTAGTGACACAGAGATGACCCCCAGGGTAAACCTACGATCTCCCATCCACTCGTCAAGATTTCTCTTGAAGAGAGTCAGTGAGGGGCTCTGCCTAACATGGACTGGGATTCTGTTCCAGAGTGTAGGGAGCCTCTGGGTTATGAATCTGTCCCTCCAGCACGTCCTATTTATTTCTGTGTTGAGGTTCAAATCTCTCGCTCTCATGGCTCTGGTGGATTTGGATTTTCTGAGGTGGAGCATGTCCATTAATTCCGGATTGGACATGGCCTTGTACGTCAGGCATAGATCGTCTCTGAGTAGGTGGTATGCGACTGAATAGAGATGAAGTTTCTTCAGCCGGGCAGCATATGACATAAGTTTGAGACCCTTGATCCTCTTGGTGAGGTACTTTTGGGGTCTTTCTAACTGCTGAAGCTGTCGGGTAAGGTACATTCCAAATGGGGCATTGTACTCAATTATGGGCCTGATAAGGGAAGAGTATAGGGGCACAATGACCTCTCTTGATCTAGATGTGAATCCTTTCATGATAAGGTGGGTAATATAGAAGGTCTTCCTAACCACCTTGGCAATGTGAGTGTCAAATGAGAGGTTACTATCAACTTGGGTCCCTAGGTCCCTGATTACTTCTTCCATACTTAATGGATTACCACTAATGTGGTAATTTGTGGGTACTTTGTTTTTCCCAAAGGGTATGACTATACATTTTATGGCATTCAGTTTAAGGCCATGGCTCTGGCACCAGTTATCCGTTTCTATGAGGCCTTTCTGAAGGATGCTTGTGTCCACTGGAGTATCAATTATGGCACCCAGTTTACAGTCATCTGCGAACTTTGTCAGCCACAATCCTCCTATGTTTGCTTGCACCTCGGAAAAATAAATGCCGAACAAGAGGGGTCTCAGGACCGAGCCCTGTGGGACACCGCTTGTGACTGGCTTAGAGCCTGACATGGCTCCAGCAATTCTGACCTTGTGGGTTCTGTCCTTGAGCCAGTTTGCAACCCATCTTATGACATATGGATTTACTTTAAGCTGGTGAGCTTGTCTATGATGCCTGAGTGGGGTATTGTGTCAAAGGCTTTTGCAAGATCAAGGTAGGCTGTGTGAACTGCCTTATCCTCATCAATGGCCTTAGTGACTGTTTCAAAAAAGTCGACCAGGTTCAAAAGGCAGGATCTGCCCTTGACAAAGCCGAATTGGGTACGATCCAGTGTCTGTAGGTCCCCAATGTCTTTGTTTATGAGTTCCATAATGATCCTCTCCATAGCTTTGCAAACCAGGCTCGTCAAGCTTATGGGGCGGTAATTTCCAAGGTCCGTAGAAGCACCTCCTTTGTGGAGTGGGACCACTGTTGCTGTACGCCATTCTTTGGGTACATATCCTGTAGTAAGGCTAAGATTAAACAGCAGCCTTATGTGCGGGTTTAGTTCCTCTTGGAGTTCATGTAGCACGCAACCCGGGACACCATCTGGTCCCATTGATGCTGTGTTTTTAGCTTGGTGGTCGATCCTGGCCCCTGATAAGCAATGAACCATGACTTTCTCCTTACTCAGCCTAGTGAGAGGGACATCAATGTGTCACACAATGCAATCTCCAATGACTAGCATGTTGGATTCTGTGGTGGCTTGCCTTATGAGCTTAGAAGTAGAGGCTCCATGAGATGTGGCTCTATCTACTGATGTGGATGTTGTTTTGAAAGACTACATTCAGGGTTGCTGAGGATGTTTTTTTTTGGGGCGGTGACAGCCTTGTCTGCTTGGTTTTGGAATAAAGAGCTTTGGCTGACTTCCTGGTGGCGATTGTTTCGTTTCGTGGTTGCCTTTTGACTCCGTTGCTGAGGATGTTTGTTATATGTACTTCATCTAGGAGGTATTTGGGGTTTAGAAAGGTTACATTTAAGAGCCTCAGCATGTTTGGTTTTATGTGTTTGCTTTGAATTATCTGTGATAGGTGCAGCATATGCACTAGTGGCAACCTTATTGACATTAGGCATGCTTTTAAGTGATAGCTTTGCCTCTAGTGACATTGTGTAAATACATCTCTCTCGTACCATATCAGTTTGTTTGAGAATTAACTGGTTGTCAGTAAACATGAGGCAATTTCCTCATTACTTCAGGATGCCCATATCCACCAAGCTGGTAACAGAGATAGTGGGAAAGTTCATATCCATGGCAACAGACCCATTTTTTTATTGATTAAGGAGATGAAGTGAAAATATGAAGTAATGTTAGGAGTATCTGGTTTGCAACTCTGAGGGCAGGAATTGTCACTGCAAACTAAATGTTCTGTGTGCAACTAGATATCGGTGAAACGTCAGTGGTGCTTTTATAGGACAAATGTCAACTCAAGGTGACTGTAGCTATAAAGGACAATGCCAAACACTTGAGGAGAAATTAATAAGTAGAACTTGATGATTTGTGTATAAAGTATTTAGGCAGATATTCTGAAGTTAGAAGCAAATCACGCAGTACTTACTAAAAAGAAAGAATTAGCTTGTAAAGAATGATGAAAGGAAGGGACTTAACTGAATGGCTACTGCCTGACTCCTACTAGTGCTGATCTCACCACATCTTCACACTGCTGGGATACAATGCTCCTTTGCTTCTTCTCTCACCAGAAGCAAAACAGTAACACCAGTAATCAGTAATCTTCACATAATTTTGAACTAGTTCTGAGCATATCTGGGAGTTTCCTCTCAGGTTTCTAACATAGCTAAAGAAGGCCTTATGATTGTCCTTTGAGTCTTTAGCTATTTTTCTCTCAAAATTTGCTTTGGATGATTTTATGAGAGCTCTTAGTTTTTTACTTATAGTGATCAAGGGTGTCTTACCTTTTAAGGATTTTGTTCTATCTTGTAGTAGCTTCCTCCTTTTGTTGTAGAGTTTGTTTATGTGTCACAAGTGGTGTTCCACAGGGCTCAGTCCTGGGCCCACTCTTGTTTGGCATCCACTTTTCTGAAGTACAAGCAAACACAGGAGGGTTATGGCTGACAAAGTTTGCAGATGACTGCAAACTGGGCGCCGTAGTCGAAAACACATCTGACACAGATATCCTTCAGAAGGGTCTCACAGAAACGGATGACTGGTGCCAGAGCCATGGCCTAAAGTTAAATGCCAAAAAATGCATAGTCATACCCTTCAGGAAAAACAAGGTTACCTCTAGCTACCATATAGGTGGTAATCCTCTGAGCACAGAAGAAGTTATCAGGGACCTGGGGACCCAGGTTGACAGTAGCCTGTCATTCGACACCCATGTAGCTAAAGTAGTTAGGAAGACCTTCTACATTGCCCACCTCATCATGAAGGGATTCACATCTAGATCAAGAGAGGTCATAGTCTCCCTATACTCATCACTCATCAGACCAATGATTGAGTACAACACCCCATTCGGAATGTATCTGACCCGACACTTGCAGCAGCTGGAGAGGCCACAAAAGTTCCTCACCAAAAGGATAAAGGGTCTCAAAAATCTATCCTATGCTGCCCGACTGAAAGAACTCCAGCTCTATTCAGTCGCTTACCGCTTGCTCAGAGGTGACCTTTGCCTGACATACAAGGCCATGTCAAACCCAGAGTTGATGAATATGCTTCACCTCAAAAAATCTAGATCCGTCAGAGCCACAAGGGCGGGAGACTTAAACCTCGACACGGCTATAAATAGGACGTGCTGGAGGGATAGATTCATCAGCCAAAGACTCCCTATGCTGTGGAACAAAATCCCGGTATATGTGAGGCAGAGCACCTCACTGGCCTTGTTCAAGAGAAATCTTGACCAATGGATGGGAGATCGCAGATATAATCCAGGGATTACCTCAGTGTCACTGCTAGACAGAGGCACAGCAAAATAATGGGTATAGTTCCCCATACAAAAGGGGTGGCTTAAGGCATAAAACTATGGGCTAGGCTTATAAATGCCCTCAGGCAGATAGCCTAGTATGAACCTATGAACCTATGAACCTATGAACCTATGAACCAATTCCAAGATGAGAAGCAGGTCACAGCCTTTTGGTGATCCATAGTCTTTTTCCAGATTGTGTACTGGTCTATAGGCTTGTTGTTGCCTTTTCCTGGTAGATGCCTTGAATAGCAACCAGACCAATCAGAAAGGTCAAGAACAGATTCTCACTTCCCAAGCAGAAAGAGTCAGGAATCTATGCATCTGCTCTTTCTCTCAACAGGAGCACAAATTCAAAACTGGCACCTAAGAAGTAGTTACTAGCCTTTCCATTGATCAGCAAATCCCAGGAAATAATGTTCCTATGCTCCTTTTCTCAAGAGGAACAAAACAAAAGCACTAATCCCAAGATGACTACTGAGAGGCAAAATGTGGGCTTGCCAGTAATTGGTGGTCTTGGAGTAGATCTAGCAGATTTTAAAGCTAAGATGGAAAAATGGGTTAAAACCCTAAGAGTATAGCTCTCAGTCATCCCAAATTAACTGGGAGCACCTGGTTTTGAGCTAAACAAGTTTACTTTCCCAAATCCCCAATCTGGGTGCAAGTACACCCAAGATTTACGGTAAAGCATGCTCTGTTCTGGGTGTAGGTGTCTCAGCCAATCAGAAGGTTGCTTTACTGTACCTGTTTTGCATGCAGCTGGTGTGCTCTGTTTCATGTGTTGTGTGGAAGCAGCTGCAGTGGACCTTATATGCTTGAAGTGCCCAATTAGGTCCATTTAGTCCGCATAACCAGGCAGCAAATCCACATGGTAGAAAGAGTGAACATGTGCGTTGGAGTTACAGAGGAGAGGTCTATGTTTGTTGAGTCCAGAACAGAGAGAAATCATTGTCAATTGAGGCTCAACTCGAGCCGAGGATAAGTGGACTGAGTCGTGGTGGATGTGGATCCGATTTTGCAAGGAATATCAGTTTAATTTGTGAGGCTGCAGCTTTTTTTCCAGATTCCAGTCCTGGCATCTTGTCATCCAATCAGTTTGGAGGAGTCAATTGTTCCCTGAGAGGTCTGAGTTTCTTAGTGGTGGTGACTGGCTGCATTGCGATCAAGGATTTTATTTCAGTTTTTTTTCCAGTATCTACAGGTAAGTTAGATAAAGATATGTAATGCAGGTTATGTCATAAGCTGTTTTTTTTTTTTTTTTTTTTTTTTTTTTTTTAATCAAATTAAATATAACATTGTAGTACCCAGGATATTTAGAATCTGCATTATAGAATATAATGAGCCGACTTAGTTAAATAAAATTGTGTGGAGATTGAATATCCAGTGCTAAGGTTTATTAAATCCACATAGGTTGAATTTTTTTGTTTGTGGCTCAAAGAGGTAGCTAGGCATACTCTTGTGTAGTTAAATGAGTGCATTTCTTTTCCTTGTCTATTGGAAATGTTACTGAAAGACCATAGAATATGTAGCACTGTCTGAATGTATAGTTAACAGTGTAGACCCATACAAAACATGTTTATGGGATAGGCTGCATCTCTAAAAATATTCAGCTTTTGATTGCAAGTGGCAACAGTTGAAAACTGGTTCTCTTTCCTAATTCACATGTGTTTAGGGATAAGGTATTGTGGACTGAATACATTTTTCACTGGTAGGTGAGTGGTAAGGGAAACTGTTTGGTTTAAGCATAAAATATAGATTTCTGACTACACCCCTCGGAATGCCTAATTATAAAACTTTAATCTACAATTGCCATATGTTTTTTTTTTAAATATATTTGTGGCTAAGATTTAGAAATCAAAATAGGAGTAAAGTGTCTCACTTGTCACAGCAATTCTAAACTGATAAATTGTAATAACATGACAGAGAGATAATGAGATGGAGATGTGAAAGGAGAAACATTTGTGTTTCAGTGATACTAACTTGATGAGTTTATATTGTTAGATGGTTTGTGTGTTCAGTGCTTAATGTAACCTTTCATGTTTGAATCTGTGCAAACATTGTAAGCTCAACTTTACAAGTCATCCCTTGTAACTCTTCTTTTACACAGGTCCGGTTTTTGAGGTGCAGTAAATGCCAGATGCATCTTGTAGTATACAGAATTCCATTGGTTACTATTAATTCCTAAAACTGTTAAGCACTCCTCAAGTCAAGAACGAGTTTCAGTGAAGTTTAATCTTACAGGGAGATGCCAAGTATTGTGTCTATGCAAGTGACTATAAGAGTATGCTGATCAGCATCTTAAAAAAATATTGCAAAATGGCTTAGGAGAGCCGTTGTCTCACAACATTTTCCCTCCATAGTGATATTTTACTGCAGTTCCTTTTCTTTCAGGCAGACTGGTACTTCCATTAAGTTAGTGTGGGAATAATCTGAATTAGTACATAATTTTTAGGGCGAGAGTACATTTTTATGAATTCTTTTGGTTCTTTTGTGTTCTTTCCATTTTTCCAAGCAGACTTCATGGGTCATTTATGGTCTACAAGTTTAGTCCAAATTAATTGCTATTTTTTGTAGCAATATTTAAAATATGTCCCTACGTTTGCCCCTTGGCCCCCATTTTTTCTGAGTTTGTCCAGATTTCGTGCACTGAGAGGTTGATAGCTATCATACTATGAAATGTTATTTATCACATAGCTTTGCTGCACCTAGAATGTTCTGGTTTAGTACATATGTGAAAAGTACATTTTGACATGTCTATGTATATAATTCTTGAATAAAAAATGTTTAAAATGATGTCCTGTCTTTCTGTAACTGAATGAATGGGTGGGCGTGTCCATTAATGCACATATTTAAATATGCATATCTTATGTTAATTAGGTGCCCCTGAATGTCCCTGATTTTAAGATCCTTTATCCCTGATTCTCTGATATGGAGGTTGAGAGGTATGCGCATACCTCCCAACCATACTGTTTTTTTATGAAGTTTTGGGGTCCAAATGAAGGGGTGCAATGATTCCCGAGTGACACCCCTTCATTTCTGATTTTTTTCATTTGTTTTTTTTTTTTTAATTATTTCAAATATTGTGCTGTCAGAGCTGATGTCATCACGTGCACGAGATTAACAAATGCAAGCAGGAAATCATTGAACAGCCATTCAGTTTTGGATTAACCAAATCAAGTGAAGTGTGTGTGATTTGCTGTACTAAGAGTTGAGAAGAGCTATGGTGAGAAGTGAGAACAGAATTTGTATTCCCCCATTATTGGCTTTGTTGTTTGTCCAGGTTTTTTTGTGCTAAGAGTTGAGAGTTATGGTGAGTGAGACGTGAGAAATGAATTTGTATTCCCCCATATTGGCTTTGTCCAGTTTTTTTGTGCTAAGAGGTTGAGAGCTATGGTGAGAAGTGAGAAGTGAATTCACTAGATGATAGCCATTAAGTTTCAGTCATCCTACCTTTTTAGAAAACTGCTGATATGGCATAGTGGTATGTTGTTCTGACTGTAGTGCATAGCGTCCTGGGTTCAAGACTTGCCAGTGAAATGCATGGTGGTAACACAACATTTTATTCTAGCAACTTTCCAAAATTATACAAGCAATGGTTAAAATGTGTCCCCTGTAAGTCCCTAGCCACCACCACTTGTGAACTTTGTCCAGGTTTTTTTGTTCTAAGAGTTGAGAGCTATGGTGAGAAGTGAGAACTGAATTTGTATTCCCCCATTATTGGCTTTGTTTGTCCAGGTTTTTTGTGCTAAGAGGTTGAGTGCTGTGATGAGAAGTGAGAACTGAATTCACTAAATGATAGCCGTTAAGTTTCAGTCTTCCTTTTATCAGGAAACTGCTGATTTGGCATAATGGTATGTTGCTCTGACTGTAGTGCATAGGGTCATGGGTTCAAGACTTGCCAGTGACATGCATGGTGGTAAAGACATTTTATTCTACTAACTTTCCAAAATTATACAAACAATGTTTAAAGTGTGTCCCTGGTTTTTGACCTTTTGCCCCCCCCCCCACAAAAAAACTGAAGTTGAAAATAAGTGTGAGAAGCTGTGCAAGATGCTTATGGCTTACACTACTGTCATTTATTTATAGTGTGGGTGTGGAAGTAGACTTTTCAAAATTATACAAACACTGTTTAAAATGTGTCCCTGGTTTTTGACCTTTTGCCGCCCCAAAAAAAAACTGAAGTTGAAAATAAGTGTGAGAAGCTGTGCAAGATGCTTATGGCTTACACCACTGTCATTTTATTTATAGTGCGGGTGTGGAAGTAGACCTTTATGATGGACATGTTCTGAACTGGGCAGTTTTGTCATTATTGTTTCATGCATTTTGTTTCATTGCCTACAGTACAGCCTACTGGAAAATGTTTAAACAATAAATTAAAATGTGCTCTGTCTAACAAGTGTGTTATACAAGGAATATAACTTAATAAAGTCAGGAACGTGTATCAAAGAAAAGAACACATGTATGTTTCTTGTTTTGTGTGCAAGGGGCCAATGATTTAAAAATGGTCCAAAGGAAATCTTTATCCACCACTGGCCAGATGCATTTTCTTAGGATGTGGTGTGGGTTTCAATGCCATTTCAATGAATGTGAGTTTCAAGGGCAGAGAAGTTTAATGCCAAGTCTATTTTTATTGAGACAGTATTGCTTTGCAGATGTCTGTTAGTGTTTGTGCATTGTTGTGCTGCAAGATGTAAAAATAAAATCCAAATAATCATTGTAGAAGTAAAGCAGTATGCACACATTAGTGTTCACTGTAAATGGGGCAAAATCGCCAGGTAATGGGACATTGGAATGGCTGCAGGGGGACTCTGGTGTCATATTTTGGTTGTCTGTTCTTAAGTTTGCATTTGAAAGTTGGTATCCCACAACTCCATTGGAGTGGGTGGGGTTACACAATTATGTATGCAAATTATATGTTAATCAGTGTACAGATTTGTACCTATTTTTCATGGGCCTTGTCCAGATTTTTGATATTTCCAGGTAGAGAGGTATGTCCATGGGAGAATTTCAAATCTGATTTTAACATCATCTGGGAAGTTCTGAAAATACAGCCAAGCAAACCTCATTAAAACTGTACCAGTGGCCATAGCACTGGAAGAAGTATAAAGTGAGTCACACATGCACTCTGCAAGCAATGAGTAGTCACCAGTTACCTGTGCAGCAGAAGAAACTAAGTTAGGTAAAGCAGGCTTTTCTTCACAAGAAGAAACTGTAGATAAAACATTCCTCATACTGTCACTGTATGTCAAAAATAAACTTTAATATATGAGCCTGACAATTTAAAATTCTGAAATACAAAGTTGCAAAAGTTCCCATAGATATCAGTAATTTTCCTATCCTTATTAGAAAGAGTAGGATTGGAACTAACTAAGTGCTTAGGAGTAGGGGAATCAACTAAGCCTATAGCTGATGGGTCAGGTTTGGGAATAGTTTATAAAATTTTAAAAAGACTGAAGAACCTTATACATCCTATCTGTCTTTTTATGGACAGCTGGCTAACTATTAGGATACTTGCAGGCAATAAGACACAGTTCCTCTAAAGTGGACAGGACAGACTGTGTCTGAATCAGAAATCTGAGGACAAAATCCTGAATCCATTCCTGCATCTTCCTGTTCAGATTCAGAATCCTGAATCTCTTCAGGAACAGAAACATCCCTCTTTCTTTTACCAGAAACTACTCTACAGGAAGGATCAATAGCCTGAATCAAATCCCAAGCCAGTCCCAGTAAACTACTCCTTTCCAAAGAAATTTGAGGATGAGTAGATGCATGCTTGATTTTCTATTTTTTACAGGAAAAATGGGCCCAACCATTTTAATAATGGCAGCAATTGCTTTCCCAGAGATGAGTGCAGCATTCTGACACAACATAGAAACCTTCCTTGTTCCTTCTCCCAGGAATGACAAGAGTGGCTCTTCCTTGCCCACTGTGGGGACCCCAAAAGCTGCAGAGGTTGTGGCTACCCTCCTTTCCATAGAGACTGTAGGTGCTAAACCAGAGGGATCAGAGTTAAAAGATGAGTGGTCTGGGGTAAAACAGATGGTCACCCACCTACAACTGAGGCAAATTGCTAGCCTGCTGTGGTGGCAAAGGCTGTTTACTTAAGTTTCTTTTTTTTGTGTCTGGAAGAAGTATTGACTGTGAGACTGACAATCTGTTCCATGATCAAGGTAAAAATAGTGTCTCTATCTTGGGGAAAGTAAACAAAAATACTAGTAAAACTACAATCCACAAAAGTTACTTTTTTAATAGAAATATACAGAGTAAAAAGCAATTTCAAACAGTAAGGCAGTCCTGCAACATTAAAATAAACACAATTTCTTCACAGAAAATATTTTATCAGTTAGATAACACCACTTTTAAAACTAACAGAAACAATGAGTGTTCTGTATAAAAGTGTTTTATAGTCTTGACACAATCCTTTACAATCACAACACTCTTAGCTGTAAAATAACTTTCCTGAAGAGGAAAGGAATAAAATATCAGTAACAAATAATAAGGAAATGGAAGGGCTACCCCAAGGGAACTTCTCTGGCCACCTAGGGAAGCCCAAATTGACCATTGATCCTTTAAAGCCTCAGAGGAACATTCTCTTCAACATCAGTAAAGCTCTGAAGGGCTTCATGCTCAAATTTGTTTCATAGTCATCTCAGCTCAAACTGTTTGACAGTTTAGGCACATTAAAGTTTTGAAAGCTGGTTGGATGCTATATCTTTTGCAGGATATAAGCAATATAACTAAGGCTACTGTAGCAGTGATCACTTTGAAGAATATAAATATTTCTGCTGAAGGCACTACCCACAGATGAATTCTAACCCAACTAACCAGTGGGCACCATTTAATGCTACAAATAAGAATTATCCATATTTCTTTCTATGCTGCACCAAAGCTATCTGAAGCTACATTTTCTATATATATTATGCTCAAACAGCATAACTAACTAACTAAAGCTCTTTAACAATTTTAGCGCAAACTGGCAAAGATCAGATGAACATTCAGAACATTTAGAAAAGTTTCTGTCCTACAAAAAACAACAAACTAAAAAATAACCAGTAAGAACATATCTTAACAGGATAGTAACTCTTGCTGCTATTATAAGTCACATGGTTACTAAATGCCAAAACAGGATAGTAACTCTTGCTGTTATTATAAGCCACGTGGTTACTAAATGCCAAAATGTAGCAGTTCTGCCCAGTACACCAAGTGACCATTGACTCATAATTACAATGTGGTCACTGAAGAGGCCAAAAGCTCTAACATTATTGGCTGTTGCTAAATCATTTCATGAAGCAAAGGATACATCATTTTCAGTGAAATTTGACTCCATTTGCTATAAGCTGTCCTACATAGAAAACAAACCTACAAATGCTTTTGCTGTCATGAAAAAAAAATTCCAACCATACTGAGCAACATTATAACAACAGATTTCCTTAGTTCATAACAGCTGTATGAGGCTGGGGCTGCGTGGAAACAATCTCCTCTAAACAGCAAAAATATCAAACTTTCCTAACTCTAACAAATTCTTAAAATAAGGATCTACTACA
This sequence comes from Protopterus annectens, assembly GCF_019279795.1. Classification (NCBI taxonomy): domain Eukaryota; kingdom Metazoa; phylum Chordata; order Ceratodontiformes; family Protopteridae; genus Protopterus; species Protopterus annectens. Next base: position 1,421,078,951 of record NC_056726.1, read on the forward strand.
ACTGGCCATTGGAAATGAGCTCAGAACATACTTACCTGCTGCCATTCACTCATGTTGGTAAGTGTCCTATCTGCCAGTAATTTGAACATTGCGAAGTAACCAGCGGCTAACTATGTCTCCAAGATCCCTGACCCTAACACTAACCTTCTGATACCTGTTGATTGCTCCTTAAACCTAAAATCCCCCTCCTTAAATCTAAGCTTCTGATACCTTCCAATCATTCCCTAAACCTAAAACCCCCCTTCTCTAACCTAAATTGCACAATCTCTCCCTAAACCTAAAATCTTCCTACCGAATAGCCCATTCACTTTGTAAATTTAAAATCCCCCTCCCTAAACTGAATTTCTCAGTTGTTCTCTAAACCTAAAATTCCCCCTCCATTACCCTAATTGCCCAATCACTCCCTAAATTTAAAAATTCCCTCCCCCAACCTGAATTGCCCACTCACTCCCTAAATTTAAAATCCCCCTCCCCTCCCTAACTGTAAACTTCCAATATCGTCCACTACTCTGTTTACTTAAAATCCCCCTCCCCTCCCTAACTGTACATTTCCAATACCCTCCACTACTCTGTTTACTTAAAATCCCCCTCCCTTCCCTAACTGTACATTTCCAATATCCTCCACTACTCAGTTTACTTAAAATCCCCCTCACTTCCCTAAAGCTAAACTCACCCTCCCTGCTTCCCTTCCCAGTTACCTGGTCCATGGTAAGCACTTGCTTGTGTCCATCTGTTGTGGAAGCTGTGTCACTGAACTCATGTTCGAGTACCTGTTTGGGTAGATTGATGGACCAGAGAACAGCCATTCATGTTCATGGTTATGAGTTAGTGTAATTCAAGCAGCAGTGGCTTGAATGGATGTAGAACACCCTTAAACTAGTCCGTATGTTGCTAAAAATATTTGAGAGAGAATAAAGCACTTCTTCCACAAAGTCCTTTAACTTTTTATGAAAAGCTGCAGCAGAGTTCACAAGTAATACTGGCACTATTATAAAAATATCTGTTCCACACATTGTTTTTTGTAGTTTTGTTCCTTGATCATATAATGGTACCCTAAAACACACATATGTGTAAAATATTTCTAATAACACAGTTATGATTGACTTTCCTAGACATCTCATACTCTGCTTGTTTACATTTTAACAGAGTTTGTAAAAAATCAGTAATAAAACTGGAGAATGTTAAATAAATTCATTATTCTAAAGGAGGAAAACTACACCTACCCTTTCTGAAAATAAAGACCTGCATACTTACTATACCCATTATCCTTATATTTAATTTGTCACAGACTTCTAGAATCCTGCCTCCTCCTCCCAACAAGCAGATTACAGTTATGTATTACCCCAAGATACCCCACTTTAAACCACCACAGGTCTATAAGTCAATAGCAAACTTGTACAAATCACTAATATATTTGAAAACTGTGTTTAATAAAGTTATTCAGCATAATAATAAATGTTAAATCCTGCTCAAAGAATGAATTTAGAAATAGATATAGCACCTTACTGATATCTATAGTTTAATTGGCACTGCTTTGTCAAACAGTGGATGAAGTACTCTTTCAAGTATCATCTTCATTGTTATGAAGAGGGTTTTCAAAACTGTTGAACACCAGCTCTTAAAACATAAGTTGACTCTGAGATTTAGAGGAGTATACATCTCTAACTATACCCAGGAAACCCAAATTTGAATATCTTAACTGGAAGGTGAAATAAAATAGGTGGGAGAGTCAAATTTGTTGTCTCACTCTTCCTGTGTGAGGGATGTGACTTCAATCTGCTGACATATACCTTCACAGGTAAGGATGAGCCTGGTAACATGCAAGGATGCTAGATAAATCTGGGCTGCACAGAGTTGGGAACATTTGCATGACAATATGAAGCAACTATCATAAGCAACAGCTTGTATCAAAAGTCATAGCAGCCATGGGGAGGGCCTAGGCAAGATATGGGACTGGGTGTGTGGCTTAATAGACTGGCCCACTCCCTAACTCCTGACTCTTGCCTTTGGGTAATGAATGGACTCATAAGGCTCTAGCTTCAGGTAGGGACTGACTGCATACCTCTTAACCTTTTATAGCAAGAAATCTGGACAAAGCCATACATAAAAGTGGGACAAAGGCCCAAAAATAGGAATAATTTTTAAATACTGCTCTTATAAACTTAGAAAGTTGATATAATAACACGTTTCACATTAGTGTGAATTTTCTGAAAGGTATGAAGTCTTAAAATTAAATGTCTGTCATTATTTTCTAACTTCAATCTTTAATGATTTGCCACTAATTTGCCAGAAAACCACAATTTTATGAAAAACAAACCAAAAATATTAGGCAAAAATCTGGACAGTTGAGAGGTATGACTGAATGGGCCATTAGGGCTCTTGCTCTGCCTGGGGAAAGAAGCACGGCTGTTGCCTTAGACTGAGGAACAAATCAGACAGCTGGAAGCAGAAAGGGGAGTCAGTGGGTGGGTGTCATATGAACATTAAAAAAATAACATAGGGGTTGTTAGCTTTGAGAAAGGTGAAGTTAAGCGGCATATAGACTACTTAAGAGATAAACTATTTCAGGCAGCAGTGGGTCAGACAACTTCCAATAATGGAGTCAAAATAGGAGTTGCTCAAGCATTAGTGCTTCAGCCAGTTCTTGTTTCACTACTCACTAGTAAGCTAGTAAAGGTCCTCCCAGTTACATGTTACAATATATGCAGATAATATACCTCTTATATACATTAGTATATGGGGTCCTCCCAGTTACATGTTACAATATATGCAGATAATATACCTCTTATATACATTAGTATATGGGGTCCTCCCAGTTACATGTGAAAATGTATGCAGATAATATACTTCTTATATACATTAGTACAGCAACTTAGTCCATAAGCCCTGCAAATGGACATTACAAAATGTTGCAAGACAGAAAACTTAATACTTAAAAAAAGGCTGCTCTGCTACAAGTACAGGGCAAAGGCCAAGGACAATCATTTGGAATCATATGCACACCAGATTAAACAACTATAGCCCCAGTTACATAAATAGCAATGGATGTGGGCAAGCCCTAGCCTATCAAGTAAGCACCAAGCAGAAAGCACATTTGGCAGGGTTCTCAAATGCTTGACTGTATGTTAAAGAGATATAATTTTTTCAGGATCTATATCAGTTGAGCAAAAACCCTATTATGCAAATATGAATATGTCGAACCGTATTTTGCGAAGTATGTAAACCTTGAACGTCCAAAACCGTGAATTCCGAAATGTCGATTTGTTTTGGTTGGTCCATCTGCGGTATAGCTCCATAAGGTAAGTGTGCGATAGATAGGACTTTAGGGTTAGGATTTGGGTTAAGGTAAGTGCATAGATAGGTAATGTATGTAAGATTTAGTGTAGTGTTAGATGTAGGGTTTTTTTAAGTGTATGTATGTGTGTTATTTATTTTGTTTGGGTGTATGTCTGTAGGGGAAGTGTGCAGTAGTTACGGACCTTAGGGTTTGGGAGGGGTTAAGGACAGTGCATAGATAGTTGTGTATGTGGGGTTTAGTGTAGTGTTGGAAGTAGGATTTTGTTAAATGTATGTGTGTGTATTTTTTATTTTGTTTGGGAGTATGTCTGTAGGGTTTGTTTAGTGTATGTATGTAGTTTATTTATTTTGTTTTGGTAGGTACTAAGTAGAAGGTGGTGGGGTGGGCTGACTATGATAGTTTAATATTTTATTTTTCGTGGTTTAGTGCGTTCGAGTTTTGCGATTCGAGGTATAGTAGTCGATGTTTCAGTATTCACGTAAAGGGGTTTTCGCTCAACTGATATAGACCCATTTCTTCACCCCAGCTAGAAAAAAAAAAACTCTTGGAAATCAATTTCCTTACACCTGTCCAGAATATGTATTCCTTTGATTATTTGACACTAATCTTGCAATTCAACAAAGCTTTAGACTGAAGTTATTAAAATGCATTGTTTTGTTTCCTTTTCACGTCATAACAAATATCCCTTAAAACCCTACTGTCTCCCCATAACCACACATGCTACAAGTGTCACTCAGTTTTAAATTATTGTACATGGAATACTGCTCCCAGCTTATAAGTTCACAATCAAAACCCACTACTACCAACCCAAAGTCCATAATCAATCAGTTTGCTAATTATGATTAGACCATTTTTCAAAATCAGCAACATTTGAAAGACTTCTCCACATTCTTTTTCTGCAACCAGTAACTTGCAATAAGAAGATATTTCAAATACAAAAAAATACCTACAGTATTCGGTTTAACAGCTAGCATAGGGAAGTAAGGTTATAAGCTGTTACTGAGCTTTATCCTTTAGCTCAGGAATTGATTTCCTTGTTTTTTATTTGCTTGCAGCATAAATCTGAGCAAGTCATTTATTTAGACAGTACACCTAGGCTAATCCTGAAAAGAATCTGTTAGACAACAAATGAATAAAAAATAACTGCTCTAGAGAAAATGGATAACTGTATTTCTCTAGTCTCTTAGCATGAACATGTCAAGTCACCAAATGTAGTTTGGTGAATGTAAAAATGCTGAATTACATTTTCTGGAACTTTTACCGACAGTGGAATTTGTCTCTTTTTCCACTGTTTTGTGACCTAGTGTTGGAAAATATTGGTTTAAGGGGTGAGGGAGTATCTTCTCACACAGGGGTGAAGAGGAGACTTTCCCGACTGCAAAAAAACAGGTTTTGTCAAATCTTAGCTAAAGGTAGTTTTGACAGATATTTTGTCAAATGCTAGCTGAAGGTAGTTTCGGCAAATGTTTTTCTAATTTTTTTACATTTGCTGAAAGTACCTTTTGCAGGTCAATATGAATCTTCACTTAGCTTCCCCTCTTCCTTCATTTAGTATTGGCCAATTGTTGCAATAATAAGCAAACAATAATGCTAACAGGATTGACATGATCAGGGAAATAGTGGACAACTCCGGGTGTTGGGAGGTCCGATGCCACAGGCAGAGGGCCAACACACATTTGGAAGGTACATTATTTCCAGATAGCATCCAGCGTGGAACATATTTTACATTCAAAATATACATTATGTAAGGATTTAATAATGTCTGTGGAAACACACACAAGCCCACTGGCAATTGCAGCCACTTTCTTGACTGTCTACACCTCAGACGTCTGTGTCTCATTGTGATCAAATGAATTTAAAAAATGTATACATTACAAGCCACTGCAACTCACCAATAATCCCCTAGACACACACACACCTCTCAGTTGTCCTTGATTTTGCAGAACATCCCTAATCTTGCCACATATTTTTGCTGTGTGCCTAAAACCTGTTTTTATGGTAAATCTCTGAAGACTACAGTCATTCAATAAATCCAGCCAAAAAGGTGTCATACCTCTTATTGTTTAGTGAAAGCATACTGATGCACAACCTCATTTTAAGTTAAAAATATTTACCCATGATTTTACGTGTTTGCCTCACCATTATTTCTGACTTTGTCTAAAATTTTTGACCAAAGAAGTTGAGAGGTATGTGCACACTCTCCTGCATTTTCTTTCAATTCCTCACTCTCTCCCACTCTCTCTCTCTCTCTCTCTCTCTCTCTCTCTCTCTCACACACACACACACACACACACACACACACACACACACACACACACACACACACAAATTTAAATTATAACTCCATTACTTTATTTTTTCACGCTCATATTTTATTCCATGGTGGTACAGCGGTAGCGTTGTTACCTCACAGCAAGAGGTTCTCCCATTCGATTCTCGGCTTGGCTTGGCGGGAGTGCCTTCTGTGTGGAGTCTGCATGTCCTCCCCACAGTTGGGTAGCATTCAAAAGACATGTGTGCGTAAATGGGCATGCCTTCGTTGAAGGTTGGGCATCGAGCTGGCACCTCGGCATTTCGTAAAAAACTCTACTGCCAATCATTAGCGGACCGGAGTCCCGCTGTGGCGACCCTTACCGGGAAAAAGCTGAAAGACAAACAACAACTAAATGTGTCTATTTTAAACAACTTTTAGTGTAGGAAAGTAAAATGCCAAGTAGCTGTAATTGCACTGCAGTTACTTTTCTCACCTTATTTATATTTATTATTTTACACTGCTGTATTTTGCAAAAGTAATCAAGATGGCAGTCTTCTACTTTTTCTGCTTTTTTTGAGTCAGTGTTTCACAGCAACTTAATATATTGTTGTGAAGCTGAGGACTTGATATCAGGTTACCTTATTAGCTAATAACATTGGAGAGTGTCATTAACACTCATGTGAAACCTATCTTCTAATCACTTTATTACCTGCCACTGCCTGTAGATAGTCTATTGTTCTCCTCCCAGCACAGATATACTTTTTTCCTTGAATGTTTTATGTGCTTTTTTTTTGCTTGAAGTAGGATAATGTTGCTCTTTTGAATTAAGTATGTCTTGATTATATGTACACTTTGCAGATATATTGCTGCCTCCATAGTTATTTAATACTGCATATAGATAGAATATGTTTTTCTTCTTTCTTTGCATGCATCCATATCATTCTAAAAATTAAGGTGCATTCTGCTATTCTATGCAGTTTGCCTGGGGCATGATGGGAAAGGATTGTGTAACAGTCCATTTGTTTAGTTAACAGAGGGGCAGCTCATGCTATAGGACTGCAGAACTGCAGCCCCCCACCTATAGAAAGAAGAAAGAAAAAAATTGGTAACCCCCCCCAAAAAAAGAAAAATCGCGATTCACGCTTGTGTACTTTTACTTTCACAATTCCAGACTGACTGCTGTGTAGTCCGGATAGGGGGAAAGGCATCTTGCCCTGCAGGTGCCCAGAAATCTGTGAGGTGATGACCACATTACACAGAAGAGCTCCGGACTGCATCATCTGCAGGCTGGAGCCCAATTCAGTCCTCCTGCGATAGCCAGCCAATCGCGGGACTTATATGCATCTGAAGCCCAGCCAATCGCGAGGACTTATACATGTTTGAGCTTGGAACTTCTCTGCTGAGTTCAAGTTTGGATGCTTGGGAGTTACTGCAAGGGACTCAATGCTTAATGGAACTGCTTTAACGAGTTGAACTATGGGAGTTACTGCAAGGGACTTAACGAGTTGAAATATGGGAATTACTGCAAGGGACTTAATGAATTGAACTACAGGAGTTACTGCAAGGAACATAATGCTTAATAGAACTGCTTTGACGATGCTTGAACTGGGTCTACCTGATTACACCAAAAGCTGAAAAGAACGACAACGAGATAAGTGACACCGGATCAACAACGGAGAAGACCGACAGTTGAAAATCCCGATGCTGAGAACACCGACATGTTAAGGTAAGTGTGCGATAGGGACGGATGTTACGGTCAGGGTGCGGGTAAGGTAAGTGTGTGACAGTGACGGACATTAGGGTGCGGGTCAGGTAAGTGTGCGATAGTGACGGACTTTAGGTTTAGGGGCGGATTAAGTGAGTTAGGGTTAGGGTGCGGGTAAGGTAAGTGTGCGATAGTGACGGACTTTATGGTTAGGGGCAGATTAAGTGAGTAAGGGTTAGGGTGCAGGTAAGGTAAGTGTACAATAGTGACAGACTTAAGGGTTAGGGGCGGATTAAGTGAGTTAGGGGTAGGGTGTGGGTAAGGTAAGTGTACGATAGTGACGGACCTCAGGGTTAGGGTTTAGGTTAAGGTTAGTGCATAGATAGTTGTGTATGTAAGGTTTAGTGTAGGTTTGTAAGGTTTTTGGTGTGCTTCTGTTGTGTGCGTTTTTCAGATAAGGTATTTGTTTTGTTGGTTGTCGGGATTGTGGTTTGTCGGGCATGTGAAGTTTCGTGTTTTTGAACTTTCGGTTTTGTGGTGTCAGTTATCTTGTTGTCGGTGTTTTGGCGTGTCGGCGTTATCAGGTAGACCCTTGGAACTAGGTAAGTGATGCATGTGTTTTAAAGAGCAGAGACAAATGCTGTATCAAATTCTGTAGTTGTAGGTTAACTAATTCATGAACTGGTGCCTTCAGTTTTGTTGGTGTTTTTTTCTTTAGCTGACAGGCAGTTGCAAATGTTTTTGGGGAACAGCTACCACACTTTAGGCCCTAAGAAGGAATATGCATAATCAGGAGATAAGTTTGCCACCTGCAGTAGATTGCAGTTTTTTTGTTTTTGTTTTTTTTTTTTGTATAACTAACAATTCTAACTTGAGTATAAGCAGAGTGTCGTTGAGGATTTTATCTCCAAATGTCAGCAGAAGAACGCCTGCATGTTGCTGTGCTGGAAGCCTGTTAGCATGCTTAAGAGAGATGCAGTGATATTCTGTGGAAGAGGGTAATAAAAAATGCAAATCTTGTTGAATAATACTTGCAGTTTGCTAAAAGTTTTTACTGAAGTGGCGGAAAGAGGTTAGAGATCATATTGTAGTTGTGGCCTGAACATGTTTTTACCTATTGCAGCTCTGGTAAAGGAGAGTTATTTTGTGACAGTCTTAAAGGGCTGAGTTTATTTTTGCTTTTAAGTTAATGATGAGAATATGCATAAAGTGGGATCAACATTAGACTTTGGTGTTTGCATGATGGTATATCTATGACTAAAGCAGACACAAGTTAAAAAAGTGACAGAATATTGAAGCTTAGTGCCTTAGGGTACTGAGTTTCAGAGGGATCATTCTGAAAGTCAGGACAGCAAGGCAGATGAAATCATTAAGCGTTTCATTCATCACATTTTTGTCATTTATTCGTTTAAGTGATGCTACCTGTTAAATCTTTTGCCCACTTTATGTAAGAGTGGCAGTAACAGTAGGTAAGCATTTAAGTTTTGGCTGATTGCTCCAAAAATAAATTTCATTTTTCTCAGTATTTAGTGTAATTTGCTAATTGTGTAGTTAGGTAGAATTTATCAAATATTATTTAAAGTTTATGTAATATTGTTATTTGAGGACGGGCAATTTGAAAATCACAAGGTCATCTGAGTAGAGAATTAAGTTAGCTAATTTAACTCATTCCCTCCAGTGGAAGTCTGGAAGTTTGCACTGTAGCAAAGGGTGGAGCCTAAGCTTTGTGATAGAAACAAATTATATCCTCACATTTCAAACAAATGTTTATATCTTTGGAACCATAGGGATTATGAAAGATGTACAAATGGCAAAGTCTTCAGCATAAACTATTTTTCTACTGGTAGTATTCTTTAGGTTCTAGGTCTTAAAGTGGATTTTATAGGTCACAGTGAACACAGTAACTATTAAGTTTATAATATTTTGTAAACACCTTTCAGTATTTTGGCAACTGCTCAGGTTATATACATACTGTGGGCAGCGTTTTATTTACCCAGCTGAGAGCTTTTTAATGAGGCTAAGCAGTTGTGTCTGTGGTATTTTGTTGCCAAGATATTTAAGAAAACATATAATTTATGACAATATAAATATTACATAAACAACAATTAATTTATCTTTACCTGAACTAGACAGACATCATACATCAGTACAGTTGTGTTTGCCATTGTGTAAGCTTTAAGATAACATTTTTTAATACTTTGTATGTAGCATGGTTTTGGAATTATTAATGCAAATATGAACAAGTAATATATGATGCCTAGAGGTGTCAGTATGATGTAACTACAGAAACACTGGGACATGTCACCCAGCTGTAATGAGTTACGATCACATGATGCTTGTTACTGAAAAGGCTGAACAGAAGTAATGTATAAGTTGACCCCTGAGGGATATCTGCAAAAATGTTTAGAGATGATGACAAACTATTTTTTAATGTAACAACAAAGAACTTGTCAAACTGGTTCCTTTAAAATCCTCTCATTTTTAATGGACAGAAACTGAAAGACACTAAGGAGTTTATAGTTGGCTGTGGTTTATGCTACAGAAAGAAAGCCTTGGTGGAGTTGGTAAATTACATTGCTCGGCAACAGATTAGTTAGGCATTTTGAAGCATAGCCACTGCAGTCTCACTGGTATATTTAACTAAATTATCTTTAATGATTTCAGGACTTTGAAAAACTTAGTGGCATATTACTGCAATGGGATTATAGTCACACTATTAAGCCATAAAAAAATCATACCAAAGTTGTGACAAATATACAGTTTTTATGATTTTTTTTTATGTAGGGTGTGTGTGTGTGTGTGTGTGTGTGTGTGTGTGTGTGTGTAAAATGCACCAGTTGCTCTATACTGGCAGTTAGAGAGAATACACAGTGGTGGGTAGAGAACTCAGGCTTGAGCCCTGTACCTTGGGTGCAGACAGCAACGGCCTGAATTCCCTACCCACCACCATTTGTAAAATAAAATTGCAGATTTTTGTCTCATATTTGTTTAGTTCTGCTCCTCATAAAATCTGTGCTTTCTATATTGCTGTTTCCTTACACAGTCAGTGGTGCAATGGTAGCCTTATTGTCTGACAGCTACAGCTTTTCTGGTTTCTTGGCCGGGGTGCCTTCTGTGTGGAGTCTGCATGTCCTCCCATCTTACAAATACATTTCTGGAGTGTTTCTCCCTGGGTCTCAGTTGAAAATTGGCTTTTGTTCCACATCAGACTTTCCTGGTTAACAAATTGTAAATAAATAAAAATGACAGGCATTTGAATTTCAGACTTCATATTCTTCAGAAAGTACATGGTAACACAAAACCTTTTATTCTAGCAATTTGCTAAGTTTATAAGATGGATATTTGAAATTTGTCCCTATTTTTGGGACTGTATTCCCCTATTATTGGCTTTGTCCAGGTTTTTTGTGCTAAGGTTGAGAGCTATGGTGAGAACTGAATTCACTGAATATGTTTGGGGGCTGTATTCCCCCATTACTGCTTCATCCAGGTGTTTTTCGCTAAGAGGTTGATAGCTATGGTGAGAACTGAATTCACTAAATGGTAGCCATTTAAGCTTCAGTCTTACTCTCTTTCACAAAACAACTGATTTGGCATAGTGGTATGTTGCTCTGACTGTTTTGCGCAGGGTCCAGGATTCAAGACTTGGCAGTGAAATGTATGGTGGTAACACAGCATTTTATTCTAGCAACTTTCCAACATTATACAAGCAATATTTAAAATGTGCCCATGTTTTTTTGGGCTTTTGTCCCCCCTTCAATAAATTTTGGCTTTTTCCAGATTTCTTGTGCTGCGAGGTTCAGAGATGCAGCTGAGTGTCGAGTAGATTTTACAAGGAGCTGAGCTCTGCAGGGGAACAAGTTGAGTGCTGCTTATGCTGACTCTACTTGCATTGTTAATAGTGCAACAGGCAGTGTACTTGCTTTTGATGCAGAAGGCTGTGGGTTCTACTTCGACAGTAGGTAGATGCATTGCTGATCCTGCACTGTGTTGTAAATGGGGTGGATGCTGCAGTTCTTTTTGGTGAAGATACCTAATAACTATGAACCTGTTATCAGTTTGCCATCTATTCCCTATTGCAATATTACTAGCTTATCATTTTTTTTAATGCAACATAGGCAATTTATTCCTCAAGGGCAACAGGCACTTTATTTGTAGATGAAACAATGAAATATAACGTTGTTTGCTAGCAGCAACCTCTTCATTAGTTACATATTTCTTTAATGTGGAGCTATTTAAATGACTTTTACTACTTCAGAGATTGTGCATATTTACTGATACTGGTGGATTGTAGAAGTCTGACTAGACTTTTATGATGGAAATGTTCTGAAATGGGCAGTTTTGTCATTGTTAGTACATGCATTTTGTTTTACTGTTTACTGGAAAAATGTTCAAAACAATAAATTTAAAATGCCCTCTAACAACTGTGCTGTATTGTACAAGGAATATAATTTAATACAATCAGGAAGGTGCATCAAAGAGCATGCGTATGTTTCTTGTGCAAGGGCCTATGATTTGAAAACAGCCCAAAGTTAATCTTTATCTGCTACTAGCAAAATGCATTTTCTTTGAATGTGGGTTTCAATGCTGTTTTAATGAATATGAGTTTCAAGGGCAGAGAAGTTTTAATGCTAAGTGTATTTTCATTGTGAGACAGCATTGCTTTGTTTAGCAGATATCTAATTAATGTTTGTGCTGTAAAATGCAAAATAAAACTTTCAAATTAAATCCAAATCATCACAGAAGTAAAGCAGTATGTACATTACAATGTTTATGGTAACTGGGCAAAATAACCACGGAATGGGAAATTGGAATGGCTGCAGTGGGGAGGCTACATTTGACCATGATTTTGTGAGGGGGAAGGGCAGCAAACTCTAAGACAACCCCAGCTGAACTATACCTCTCAACTGTCCAAATTTTTGCAGAATGAATAGATTTTTGCTTCATATTTTTGGTTTGTTCCTCATAACAATTGTGGTTTTCTGGAAAATCATTTAGAAATGAAGTCACTAAATAATGACAGATATTAAGTTTCAGACTTCATAACCTTCAGAAAAATGCATGCTAAAGACCTGTTCTTCTATCAACCTTCTTAAGTTTATACAAGAGCAATTTTTAGTGCTGTTTGTATGTTCCCCCAATATATTTGGCCTTATCCAGATTTCCTGCATTAAGAAGTTGAGAGGTAAGTGCAAATAAATCACTTTATAGAATTAGGAATATCCAAATCTCTCAATTGTCATGTCTTCCTCATGAAGCAAGTAGATAGTTTTTGTCAGGCAGCAGGTCTTTTTTGGATAAGAAACATTTTTACAAGTGGGGGTATCACAGGGATTGCTACTTTCAGCATGTTACTTGGAATTTTATAAAGCTGAATATAAATTATAATTAGAACTGCAGTCAAGGAGAAGTGGTTTGAGTTGAGTGCTGCTTGATTTTTTTTATACTTGATTTTGACTGGCATTCCAGTAATGTATTTAAAAATATATTTATTTTTTCATGCCTCACAACCTTTGCATTTCCATCTAGATATTAACTAAGCTGACATGTAGCCAATGCACTGAAATATTTTTTCTTCTACACTTCATCTTGTCTTGATTGGACTCTTGTAATGATAGTTTAGCACCTAGGGCAGCATATTTAATTAAAGTTCCAGTTGTTGTGGTTTTGAGCATAGCTCCACCCCTTTCTAATTGACCACATCTCTTTCCATTGGCCCCACCCATTCAGCTGTCTACTGCAGCCGCCCTTTAATTTGAAGTCACCAGCTGCCACTGGTTAACAGACAGGCAGACAAATAAAATTGGACATTGGTCAACTGTTACACTTGGTTAATGGACATTGGTCAACTGTTAGACTTGGTTAATGAGCCAAAAGAAGACTTTGAAAATGCTTAGAAAGTGGGTATTTTGGTAACAGATGATGTTTCCTGTAGATATATCTATAAAGTACAGCACTTCAGCCACAACAATCCTTGTGTGGAATACCAGCTATATGAAGTGAAAAGGACGTTAACCTATGAGGGAAAAGATGTGGGATGGTGATCACACCTGAGCTCGACAATGGGCAATTGACTGAGAGGGCAGTGAAAGCAGCAAACAGAATGCTGGGGTGTATTCTCAGTGAGATTGACTCAAGAAGAAAACAGGTAATTCTCCTGTTCTACTTGAATTTGAACTTGGTCAGGCCAAACCATAAATACTGTGTGCAGTTTTGAAGGTCATACAAGAAAATGGCTATTAAGATGGTTGAACGATTCCAGAAAAGTGCCAGTAGAAAGATGCATGTGATGGTGGGGGTAAGGAAAAAAAAAAGTAGGTGGAGATATCATTATGGACCTCAGGAGATGGGAGTGTATGGTTTGGGTGAAATAAGATGCTAACAATACAAACACTATGCAAACTAGCTGATGATCCAACTAGAAAACGTTTTCCTTTTTTTAAATAGTTGATCCAAGTGGTGAGCTTTTCAGATGTTTGCAATGTTATCCAGAAGAAGGGGTAAGGATAACATATTGTAGGGATTAAAACTCCCTGACAGTCTGAGTCTTCTGACTCTGAGAGGGCCATGGGTCATGGAACAAGGCTACTAATGGGAAAAGCAGAATTTGCAGAGGCTTTCAAGAGGATATGGTACAGGAGGAGAAATACAAAAAAGGTCAGAATGAAAATGTGATCAAACACAAGCAAATTTTCTTTCACAGTTACGCAAATATACTGCAATGTATATAAATCTATCTATATATCTATTTCAATTTGTCTTTATAAATAGATATATGTGTATGCATATATAAATATATATATATATAAATATATATATATATATATATATATATATGTTTGTGTGTGTGTGTGTGTGTGTATGTAGATATAGATAGATATGCATGTAAAGTCCTCAGATTAATAAAATCAGGCTAGTGAGGATAAATCAGGTGATGGAGGTCCACAAGAGGACTAGCAGGGTAAGGACTAACATAATCAGTTAACCAATACAAAGTCAAAATAAGAAGAAAGCCCCTAGCAATGCTAAAACTATCAGGGTACCCCAGCAGAAATCATACATTACATGGTGACCACAAAATAAAAGAATTCAAGGGACCTAAACTGGCCTGAAGGAATGAGGATGGTTTGTTGCAAAATTGCCAGAATCAGGGAGTCTTTGCAAGATTAAAATAATCAAAGGTCTTCTGACAGTTAATAAAGTTATGAGGCTAAGAATAATTAATGCATTATGGAGGTGAAATGGAAGTTTAAATGAGTCAGAAGGTTTCTACTAATATTCCAAGTATTCAGAGCCCCTATTGACTGAATCAGGGGCTTCATCAAAGATTAACAGTTGGTAACCACTACCAGAAATGAAGGTGTTCAAGTACTTATTACAGAATTAAAGGAGTTAAATGCCTCCATCAGGATTATTAATTCCAGGCACCATTAGTAATATTAATATGAATATTATTTGTTTACCAGAAATATATTAACCAGACTACTCCAGATCAGCAGTCAGATCCCACTGTTGAATGATAATAGATCATAGGAAGGTGTAAATGTGATGGTACACTCACACAAGTTAATCATCATAGCAGATTTAGTAAAATCATGAAGCTCTGCTTCATAATTGTGACATCATGTATTAAAAATTACATTTATTTTTCAGTACAAGAGACATACTTGAACTTCTGTCCATTAATATTTATTCTTAGACATATGAATTATTAATTGTACAGTGCATTACACAACATGCGATTGTTTAATCAAACCTGAAAAATAAATAATATCAAAGAATGTTGGTTGGAGGTCCTTTACTCAGAGATCCCCAGCTGCAGGGTTCATTGGTTCCTAAAATAGCTATAAGTATGAGAATCTACAGCATCATTCTATGGACTTGCTGCATTTCATCCATATGTTTTAAAATAGTTGATCTTAATTTGTCAGTAATGCATTCTTTAATTGCAAATGTAAAATGTATACTTCTAAAGCTATTTTCAAGTTACCCTTATAAAAATGCTGAACAACTTCATATAGACATAAATACTTCCTTTCTTTAACAAGCACTAAGCTAAATATTTCTGTGATAAAATACTTTAAGAAAGGTTACACTTACAGACAAAATGCTCTGGTCCTTTCAGATGTGATGTTCAAGGCTAAACTTTTCAGGCTTGTATATATATGTTGGGATAAACTGTAATGAGGTTTTATGTTTTCTGTGCTGCTTTATCATTTTTGTTTGAACCAATTACATTTCTGGTCTGTAAGGTTAGTTTTTTCTATATATGGACCAGCTGACAACTGATGTGATAAAACTTGCGATGCGGAAATATCTTATTTGTGGTTTGGCAAAAGCAAAATTTCAGTTTTAAAACTAACCACACTGCATTCACGTTCCTTTATAGATATTTAGTTAACAGTGGTTCTCAATTAATTAGCTGGTCCCCAAGTGCAATGATAAAAGTGTACTTGTCTCAACCCTGCAAACACAAATTATTTTAAAACTGAACAGGGAGAAACACAAAGAAAATATTAGTTCCAAGAAATCCAATACATTTTGGGTGGTATTCTTATTCGAATGCATTAAGGTAATCAGTGAGATTCATGTGTAAACACAGTTTTGGTCTGATTCATAAAGGCTATTTACACAAACATGCTATGGCCATAAATAAACTTAAGCAAATCAATAATACGAAATTATGTAAACGTCCTTATGTTAATAATCCCTCTTCTCTCCTAATTGCAAATCATAGTGATATTTTGATACTTTTCTGTACTATCTACAGGTACGTTACAAAAGGCAGAATTGTGTGCATTTTCTATTGACTATGCAATCAGGGAAGATATTCTCCTTTGCCGCTAGCAACATTTCCCAGTCTGAGTTGTTTGCCTTGGCTGAGCCAAAAGTGTTTGTACCCACTGTTTCTCACTGGCCAAAAAAGTAGAAATATGGACAGACAATAAGTCATCATAATTTTGATAATCATAAAATCCTCAATAGGTTCAGAGTCCACATGGATATTGTAAGGGTCTTATCATGTATGGCCCCCACAGGGGTGTTAGGGGAATGTGTGGCCTTCTATCCCTGTGGATATTAAGGTATGTACAGCCTTCACTATACATTCCACAGACTCCTTCCAGATACAGGCTGTGGACATGTTGTTTCCCATGATTCTATTTCAAGGATACCTCAGCAGTTCCTGGATATGCTGTTGGCATATGTGGATCCCTAGATCTATTTTTTGGTCTCACCTCAGGACTGAGTCTGAACTAAGATTGCCTTTTATGAAGTGGTATATTTCCCCTGAGGTGCTTGGTGTGATAGACTGCACCTGTTTTCATTAGGACTCCATCAGGTCCACTGGGGAGTGCTACTGCAATAGGAAGGTTTACCATTTCATCTACTGCCAGCTAGTGTGTGAGTCATGGAGGTGCATGTCCAATTATCTCTGCCCAGCATTCTGGCAGTATGCACAATCGGTCTATATCAAAATCACTAAGAGGCATTTCAACGAATGCCTCTTCATTGACACATACTGAACGAACGCACTAAACCGCAATCGTTCACAACAGCGATTTCTTTCCCTGGGAAAAAAATTGTGTGGCCTTTTGTTTTAGTTTACTGTTTTCTCCACTGTAGTGTGATCTTGGAGTTGGCATATTTAGTTAGGGGGTGTGGGGGTACGTGACCATCATGTATACCTGGAACCTAACCTTGTAGGGGTCATGTGCCAACTGGGTTTGTGTGCACCTCGTATATCTGGAAGACAACAGGGAAACAAAAGATGAGTGCACGTCGAGGGGGCTTGCTACATGCTCAGAAGGTCAAGCCTGGATCAGCAGTTAAGTGGAACCAGGAAATGAGGCTGGGTAGGGGTGGGAACATATCACTGCTTCTCAGACTGGTGGCCATATACTACCAGTGTGGTGAATACTGTTGACTCGCCAAGTGTAATCTTGAAACCAAGACAGGTCCGTCTCAAATGTGATGACCCACAAATACAAATGAATTATTTGGGTTAACTCGTGTCTCCAAAGGTAGAGATTGTATGTGTGCAAAGTGGACTAGGATGTAGGGAAGCTTGATTATGCTTGAGTCGAGTCAACATCCATGATGGGTCCCTAGCAGTGGAGAGAGGTCAATGCGTAGAGGTGTGAACAGGCTGGCCTATCATCAGGAGGATGGATGGTTAATGTGGATGTGGGGGGGGGGGTTGCATTAGGCAATGGGTATGAAATTATAGATCGAGGCGTGACAGGGTTGGATGGACCGGTTTTAATCAGACTGCCTTGTGGGGTTAAGTGAGAAAGCGGGGAAGGGGGATAATCAGGAGAGTAACAATGTAGTTGCGTAACAAAGAGATGAGCATATAGCCGGTGCTGGGAGGGTGTACCGGAGGTAACAGTAGAGTGGAGGCCGAGGAACAAACCACGAGCGTAGTTGAATGACATAGGTAAAACTTTAAACAAAGCACTTTCCAACATTAATAGACCTAGTTGGGTCACATTTCAATACATTAGGTGTTAATATGACACACATCTGATCAGATCAAGTCCCACTACATTTGACTACTTTTAATTAATTTTTCATTCTGTCATACACATGCACACACACACACACACACATATATATATATATATGTGGTTCTACCTGACATGGTCGACAGCTCATATGACTGAAACTCACATGGTCGACAGTTCATTTGATCGACATGAATTTGCCCCCCTCCCCAATGTTGTGCGACCTTGGAGTTGATATATATAGTTAGGGGGGTGTGGGGGGCACAGCCCCCCACATTGGGGGGTGTGGGGGGTGAAGCCCCACCTAACAATTTTGAAGGGGGCACTTCTGTCGATCAAATGACCCGCCGACCATGTGAGTTTCAGTCATATGAGCTGTCGACCATGTCAGGTAGAACCATATATGTTTATATATATATATATATATATATATATATATATATATATATATATATATATACACATACATATATTGCTGTATACATATATACTGACAGTTTTATATATATCTAGATGTATATATGTATAGCTGTATGCATATGTATATGTATATATATATATATATATATATATATATATATATATATATATATATATATATATATAATAGTGAGACAGGTATGTATCTATTACATCTACATGTATACCCACATTCCCTGTACTGTTGACTTATTTTGCTGTATACTATGTTTGTGAAAAGATCAGGGTTAGGTATATCTGCCATGGCTTAGTAGTAAATCACATTGGCTGTGGTATGCAGAGTTCTGGGTTTAAGCCTTGTAGAGGCTGTTTATTTTGTTGCTGAGCAGAACAAGGGTCGTTGGTTACAGAGTGATTAAGGCACTTTTAAGCAGTTGTAAGTGGGTTTGCACAGGTTTGAGCGGAGCTAAGCACTGCTAACTGCCGGTTACAGTTTCTCATACTCAGTTAGCTTCTCAATTGGGGGCGGCCTCAGTGGTGCAGTAGTTAGCATTGCCACCTCACAGCAAAAGGTTCTTTGGTTTGATCCTTGGCTGAGGTGCCTTCTGTGCGGAGTCTGCATGTCCTCTCTGTGGCCATGTGGGTTTCCTCTGGGTGCTCTGGTTTCCTCCCACATCCCAAAGACATGCTGTACGTGGATTGGATACTCTGAATTGGCCCTATGTGTGACTTTGTGCATGTTTGTGCCTTCTGTGAAAGGTTGGGTGTTGGGCTGGCAACTTGACACTGTAAAACTCCACTGTCAATCATGAGCAGACAAGTGATCTGCTGTGGCAACTCCTAACCGGGAAAAGCCGAAAGAAGAAGTTAGCTTCTAGATTGCTTAACTGGTGTAAGCAGTGCTTAAACCTACTTACAACTGCTCAAAGGTGCCTTAATCACTCTGTATCCAACAGGCCGTGTTCTGCCCAGTAACAAAATAAACAGATCCGGCAAGGTTTGAATCCAAAACCCTGCACACTATAGACGATGTGATTTACCACAAATCCATGCCCAGTTCGAATAAATATAATGTTTACATTACTTATCATCCAGTTCAATCATTCAACAGTACAGAGAATGAATACCAACATATAGATATATGTCTGTGTAAATATATTAATATCTAAAACTTATACATATATGTAGATATATATATTTCTAAAATGATTTACATATATATGAATATATATGAACATATATACATGCAAATGCCTGCATCGACACATATATGTTTCTACACCTATATGTCTACATATACATAGCAAGTTACATATGTGTTCGCAGATATATAACTGTGTAGGTAAATGCAGACATAGTTCTATATATGTTAGCAGATATATATATATCTATATAGGTATATAAGGTCATACATCTGTAGATAGCAAGGGCAGATTAACAAACACACATATGTCCACATGCACCATTAATGGGGTTGAGAGCTCCACACACTATACATATTGTACGAATAGGCATCCCTCCACAGCCAAACACGTCCACCCTGCACTACACTACCAACTGTTGTGGGTCCTATACACAGGACCTGACACGACATGGGCACAAGATGTTACCAGTACTACATCCCACCTGTATGATGTCATGCTGGTATTGGTAACATATCATGCAGTACAGTCTACCTCCAATAGGACATGCAATATGTGGAAGCCATCAACATCTCTAGGATACAGATACACAGACACAGATATGCATATATATATATATATATATATATATATATATATATATATATATATATATATATATGTGTATCTATACATGTGACTACACATACGCATGCAGATATATGTACAGTAGGATACGTATGTAGAAGGTGCACACAATATGGAACAGTCACTATGCCTACACTGAACACCTAAACAACTGGACACCCATACAAATGACAATCGTTGCTTGCAACATGTACCCACAGAGCGGTCATAGGAAAACCACCACACATAGGTTTGCAGAAATGGAAAACCTTTGATCATGTACTATTACAGTTCTATATGCCATGTCACATGGCTGTTCAGACACCGACGACCATATAAACAGAGTATTGCAACTGTGAAACAGTTACACTAATAGAGTAGTCTAGAAAGGTTCACAACTGTTGCTGTCCAGGCCAAGCCCTTCAACTTGTAAAATAGTGAAGACAAACTGAGCCACAGGATAACAACCAATCAACAGAATCTAATGCAGGTGTATAGTTCAGCAGACTCTGTCTACACACTGTACAAACTCAGTAGGTGGTAAAGACGTCATGTGACCACATGGATTGTAACTGCTATATAACAGGACATAACAGACACCATCACGAGCACACTAGAGCAGTCTGTATGGCAGGAGGCAGTAGGCTTACATTAACCCCATTCATGTTAGTACTGTAAATGTAGGTGAAGTATATGGTACTGTACATCCAGATACTGTAAGGCAGCTCACTCCTGATACCCACACATTTTGTAACAGCGTAGGTCATTTATGGTGCCCCCCTAGACTCCATAATACAGGGCCATATACCACTGTTACATACACTGGCCTCTGGAGTGCATATGGGCACACATTTCATTGTGTAGGTGACGCCCACACATATATAGCTCCAGCCACACTGTATGTGTGGGGAATACAACAGCAGTGGACTGATGGCAACAATGGCAGTGTGATATACTCACAGCCCACTACAGAACAACCACCGGCAGCATGACATATGTGCAAAGCTTAGTATGTAGGTGGAGGACAGAAGCTGGAACACAGGCACATATGTGGACAACTGCTGCCATACACTAAGCAGGTTGCTGGTGTGACAGGATAGTCTGCAACATACCCTTAGTCAGGGAATTGAGGTTGAAACAGAAATGAATGTAGCCATGTACCAGTAGCACTCAACACACACACTGCAAGTGTATTATTTGACACAGGACCTGTATGGTGAACAGACAAAACATGATAGGCATACCTGTGGCCGGCAAGAGGATATACCCACAGTTGTGAGCTATGCTGACAGAATGCATTCCAAGGTAAACTGTTATGTACACACACAACCTGTAACATCAGTACTATACATAGCATAACACAACTCTACTTTCAGTCTGTCTGTAGTTCATGATCCTCCTACAAATATGTGGCTGCCCTGAGTGTGTTGGTTCTCTGGTAAGAGGTATTGCTACCTGCTGTCGGTAACACTGATACCCACACACAGGACAGATGTCCATCACGCAGGATATGTAAAGGGACCACACCCACATGATGTAGGGATTTATAGTGGAAGATTGCCATGACAGTGGTAATTGGAAGTACTACACATGTGTAATTATATATATATATATATATATATATATATATATATATATATATATATATATATAGTTTACTATCAATAAGTCAAAAGTTAAAATAAAATGTGTACGTATTAGCGAAGTATTTCGTCGAACGTACACATTTCCGTATGTACCTAATGTCGAAAACAGCTGTTAATTGTCGAAAATGTTGCGAGCGACATTTTCGATAATCAACAGCACTCCCACTCTTCCCTTAACTCCCTACCCAACTAGCCTAAACTCACATTTATGCAGGGGGGGCAAGCCCCCCTGCACATTTTCAACAATCAACAGCACTCCCACCCTTCCCTTAACTCCCTACCCAACTAGCCTAAACTCACATTTATGCAGGGGGGGCAAGCCCCCCTGCACCTCCCTGTGGGGGGCTGTGCCCCTCACACCCCCCAACTTAATATTCCAACTCCAAGATCGCACTACAGTGAGGAAAGGGATGTATTTCCCTAACCACACTTTACCGCAATCCTCTTACATGAGCGAATGTTATAATTGTGAATGCACAGTCCATTCGCAATAATTATGTTCACTCACATAACCTGCCGAACTATGAAGTATTCGAACATATGTTGTTCGAATACTTCATAGCCGTGCAATTGCACGGCGGCATTTTGATAGTAAACCATATATATATGTATGTATGGCTATCTGGATATGTATATGTACATCTACTTCCACCATATGTCCTGGACATGGAGTGTAACCCTACCCCAGCCCCTATAGTCCCAATGTCATAGTGCAAGGGGATGTCAGGTATGTATAGCAGGTATATTAGCAGACTATTGCTACTGTCATTGGGATTGTCTTCACAGATGTGGTGTGTGTGGGAGGACACCTCTATTAATAAAATGTGTGCCATTGGCTACTGACAGACATCCTAAGGACATCATTGTAAATTACCGCTGCTAGCACGTAATGTATCTGTGGACTGCAGCAGAGATAATGGCAATATATGTGGAAAGTCTGACACACTCTGTACAGGCCAGAGCTATACACATAAGCCCTTAGTGTAAAACATGTGTACCATGCCTGACAATATGGATGTAGACAGCCATGTAGATGAGTATAACACATGATGACTGGTATACATTTGCCACCATAGGTTATGCATTCACACACCCTTGTCTTGCCGATACATAATGAGTGCTGGTACAGGGGTGCCATGGCCACATAATACCCACTAGATATTGACATACATCTTTACAGCATCCCACTGCTCTGTGTGACATACATGACTGTTAAGGGAGGCCCGGCAGCAGTACATCTGGCAAGTATCAGCGCATAACATCTCACTGCTTAAGTACAGTAAGCTGCTAGGCATGTAAGAATGCACTGTGCAGGCTACAGGGAGACTGGCTCAGCACTGGCCTACATCTCCTATGCGGGAATGCACATGTACCTGCGTATATAGCAGGCTCAACAGGCATGTCACAGCACATGGTAAGATATACCTGTGTGAAAGTGCATAACCACAACTAATGTGAACACAGCCACAGGCACATATAGTAAGCTACCATAATATTACAGTATATGGACTATCTGTTCCACACCATCCGCATATGTGTCACTCATAGACTGACAATACATATACTGGGCTGCTACACGGTTTGGTCTGATGGCTGTCTGTGGTATGGGACATGTGTGTGTATGGCCCTACAGACATGTACGGCAATACAGTACCATACAGTGGGGCAGCATGTAACATCAGATAGGAGGGGAACTAGAACAATGACATATACCACAGTCTGTACACAGACTGAAGTACATATTAAGAATACACACACTATCGACATTCACTATCAGTACACAGACCTCAGTACTGTACAAACATCCACTTAATGTCTAGGTTATGTCATGAAATATTACCCCTACTGTACGTAACATGTGTAGCAGTTGGATATATCACTGGCTTGTTATCAGATATGATGACACTAATTATGGTGTACAACACATATGCACCACTTCATGCATGACATATGTACAAAGGTTGGCAGAGGTGTAGCTGGAAGCACATACACAGGGCCAATATTGACATGTTGCTTTGATAACCTCATACATTTACTGTAGTAACAGGGTTTGTTGCAACATATGTCCTATGAGGTGTATGACGTCAGAAACTATCACGGCTTTCACCTTCTACAGACTGCAATCCTCACACTACCTTCTGCAGTCCACAGATAGATGCTCCATGGGTAACACATGAAACCAAAGTCACAACACTGCCCAGTCTACAGATGGCCCTGCCTCATAAACATGGAACTGACATGGCAAGTATTGCGACATGTACGACAGCCATATCCACACAAACAGTGTTAAACCAACATTACACCAAATGCAGTATAGCAGCACTTACAGTCTGTAGTCAGGTCAGGCACACCTTCTCCTCCTGTTTGTATTCTTCTTTCCACAGTGTATGTTGTTAGAGGTAAATCCACAATCCATCTGAAATGCTGTTTGCCAAATGACAGATCTAGTTCCTGCTCACACTGAATGATAAGGAACAACACCACCGAGATGTTCCTAGATATTGGAGTGTGTTTCCATGCAATTGGCTATGGGAATGTTATCACAGCTGTTTCACATGCAATCAGCTGGGGAGGGCTGCAATTCATGCAGAGGCCATCAGCTGATCATGGGCATCCCTTAAAATACACATGCTGCTGCCTAAGTAAGGCAGGTGTATGTCTCCACATCCACATCACACTACAGCAGTACGCAGTTAAAGGATGCACTACGGAGATTACTGGGCTACAACTTTCCCAGAGGTGTATTTCTAGGTGGGTGACATCAGCATCCTTGGCAAAGTTGAGTATATGATTTATAAGGACTGTGTGTACCCTAGAAAGCATTGCTGTTTACAAATTCAGAGAGAGATATACACACAGTTGTCAAGTCTGGGGTTAGACCTCCTATTTAAGTACTTTGTCACACTACAGCAGTACACAGTTACAAGATGTGCTACAGAGATTACTAGGCTACGGCTTTCACAGAGGTGTACTTCTAAGTGGGTGACGTCAGCAGCCTTGCCAAAGTTGAGTATATGACTTATAAGGAGTGTGAGTACCCTAAAAAGCATTGCTCTTTTCACAGTCAGACACACACAGTGGCCAAGTCTGGGGTTAGAACTCCTACCTAAGGACTTTATTAAACATACAGCAATACTCTGTGACAGGATGCACTACGGAGATTACTGGGCTATAACCTTCCCAGATGAGTATTTCTATGTGGGTGACATTAGCAGCCTTGCCAAAGTTGAGTATATGACTTGTACGGAGTGTGAGTACCCTAAAAAGTATTGCTCTCTTCATAATCATACATGCACACAAACACACACAGTTGCCAAGTCTGGGATTATAACTCCTATTGAAGTATTTTATCATACTACAACAGTACATAGCTACAGGATGTGCTACAGAGATTAGTAGACTGTGGCCTTCCCAGAGATGTACTTCTGCATGGGTGACATCAGCAGCCTTTCCAAAGCTGTGTATATGAATTGTAAGGGGTGTGAGTACCCTAAAAAGCATCGCTCTCTACACAGTCAGACAGACACACACAGACTCACACAGTTGCCAGGTTAGGGGTTAGAACACCTACCTAAATAGTTTATCACACTACAGTGTCACACGGTTTTGGGAAGCACCAAGGAGATTACTGAGCTACAATCTTACCAAAGGTGTATTTCACATTGGATGACCTCAGCAGGCTTATCATAGTAGGGCTATGTGGAGAGCAGTGTGTGAATGGGTCATGACCCATTCATCTCGGTGCTGACATGCCACATGCGGGCACACACAGGGTGATATGTCACAGGTACGTGTATACAGCTGCTAGTTGACTACTTCCTTGTACAGTCCTGTTGCACAGCTGGCACATGCACCACATAGTCTGTAATGCTGACAGATATTGGTGACTGGTATCTGCAGTGACTGACATCTGCACCTCATGTGTTTCGGGCTCTTTGGCTGTGTGCTGGGTGGGACAGGCCTGGATGGCTCCTTGTCACAGTCACCCTCTTCCACACATCTATGTACGTCTACCTTTGGCTTATTATAGTGTGTTATCATGACATATATGTCTGTATCCATGTCCACTGGGTGTGCACGGCATGAGTGGTGCATACTGATGAGTGTCTGCACTAATAACTGCAACTTTTACATATGTTTGGTCCGCTGGTGTTTGCAGTCATGGAGTTCATGTGTTTAAGTGTGTGTGCATGCCCAATATGACCTTTCAGTATGTTGATGACTGACATTGCCTTCATTTCTGTGTGTGTGAACATGCCCAGTATGGCCATCTGTATTGACTGTGTGGATCGTGTCCAGGTAGTTTGTGCTGCAGTGCTGACCTTTATGCTGTACACCAACAGGTAGCATGCTGTCTCTGCAGGGAATCCATTGATCATTTGGCATTGATTTTACTACATTTCTGCATAGCAGGGGGGGTACACCTGACTGTTCCTACATTTATACAGAGGCATTTGGGGGGGCACACCTGACTGTTATTACATTACTATGTAGGATGGGGGGGCACACCTGACCATTTATATATTTCTACACAGGTTTGGGGGGCACACCTGACTGTTACTATATTTCTATGTAGGATAGGGGGAGCTCACCTGACTATTTCTATATTTCTATACAGGTGTGGTGGGGCACACCTGAATGCTACTATAGTTCTATGTAGGATGGGGGGAGTCCACACCTGACTATTTCTATATTTCTACACAGGTTTGGGGGGGCACACCTGACTGTTTCTATATTTCTATGTAGGATGGGGGGCACACCTGACTATTTCTGCATTTCTACACAGGATTGTGGGGTGCACAGCTGACTGTTACTATCTGTCTGCGTAGGATGGGGGGCACACCTGACTCTTGTAGACATTTGCTAGGACTGTACAGGTATGTCGGGTACTACATTTCAGTCTGTAATCTTACCTATCCTGCTGGCTAGAGGCATACCAGTGTATTACAGTTCTTAGCTTTTAATTAACTACATATTAGTTTCTGACTTTCTTGCCTTCACAACTGACATCCCACTGCCTGGCCTGATGTAGTCTGTCTGTGCAGGCCGGGGGGGGGTACCCATAGGCCTCATTCAGAGGCCATAGTGCAGCATTTGTTTGTGTTTGTCTACACCTGTCCTGCTGGCTGTGACTGTTGTTGGATATGTGACCCCCCGACTGGCATGTGTGAGTCACTTACCTTGTGGGTGTCCTAGTACTGAAGGTGGTGCTGCAGGGCTGCCTATGTTGGATGCACATAGCACACTCCCTACACATGTTTAGGCATAGGTAGTGTAATGTTTGGCATCCCTTTTACTGTATGTGAGAGTCAGAGAGAGATGTTATTCCCTAGGCCATGGCATACTGGGCATGCCTCCTTCTGCCTACTGGGGCAGGCTCAAGTTGTTCCTCCTCTGAGTCACTCTGTGCCTGTGCAGGCCTTGGCAATGGTGGGGGGCTATGAGGCCCTGCGCCATGATGTTCCTGCTGCAGCATGGGGCAGCATGGGGCAGGGCTCATGCTGTTCCTGCTGCAGCTGTTTCCACAGGATCATATTGAGTAGCATGGCACATACAAGGACAATTTGGGTACATGTAGTTGGTGAGTACTGCAGGGCTCCACCGGATGTGTCCAGGCACCGGAACCATGACTTGAGCATTCCAAACACACGCTCTGTTATGATTCTTGTTTGTGTGTGTGCCTCATTATGGAGTTCTTGCTTGAGTGTGTTTGTATTTCTGCTGGGTGTCAACAGCCATGGCTCCAGTGCGTATCCAGCATTCCCCACTAGGTGACCGTGTGGGATGTCCCCATTGACAAATCTCTGGTACAGCTGCGTCAGATGCCAGATGTGGGAATTGTGATAGCTTCCAGGGCAGCCAGCACACACATTCATTATTATGCTCTGGGCATTGCTCACAACCTGGCAGTTGATGGAGGGGAAGCTCTTGCGGTTGATGTAAACCCTACCCTGCTCACCGGATGGTGCTTTGATGCATATGTGCGTGCAGTCTATTGCACCCACTACCTCAGGGTATTCTGCTATTTGGTGGAAGAGATGCATATTTCTGGCCAATGCCTTACAGGTGTTGGGGAAATATATGTGCTCACCGACATGTGCTGTCATGGCTTCCAGGAACTTTTGGAGTACCCTGGATGCTGATGCCTGTGAAATCCCCATCATATCCCCAGTCGGGCTTTGGAAGGTACATGTAGCTAGTATTCTTAGGCCTACACATACCTTGGTATCCACTGGGATGGATTTCCCTCTGTTAGTTCTGTGTGTGAGGTTTGGCTGGCACAGCTCAACAATTTGTTGTAGGAGGTCCCTGTCCACCCTATAGTGCTCCACTATCTCCAGCTCATATAGCCCTATGTAGGTTTCCCTGGGTCTGTACACTCTTCTCCATCTCCTCACTGTGGGTTGCTCGGCAGCATTCACATCATCACAACCCTCAGCCTCTTCCACAAGTTGTATGATAGCTATTGCAGCCGCTAACATTTTGCTGTTGTGAGTGTTAAAAGTTCCCCGCTTGTTTACAATGGTGGTGTATAGTGTGGGAAAAACCAGAGGGGAGGGTGTCTGCTTAGTTTATAACAGTGTTCTGGGCTGGGCTGGTCTGCTGCCTGTGTAATTGGCTGGTTCTAATACATTTCACCTGGCAGCTAAGCTAGTTTTCCTTGATTACCTTCCTACTGCTGTTTTCCTTTCCCATTGCCTCCCTGTTTAAGCCAGTGTGCGCACCGCACAAACAGAGTGCTCAAATGTGCACACTACTGCTATTTCCTGGTTTAACTTCTTTTTTCTTCCTGTAAAACCCAGTGCGTGGGGCGCACACCCGCTTAGGCAATGTAAAGAGTGCTAGGCAGGTTCAGACACACCCCCTACCTTAGCTGTGCTAAGCTAGGAGCAGACCTGAGCCACAGGGCTCCAGTCCGCTTACAGTATGCCTGACATACCCACCCATGATGTCACCTACCTCCTAGTCTTGCACTCAACTATTCATACTCTTACACTGTTGGGACCTGACTCACATGCTATGAAAAACTGGGATTCACTATCCTTCCCCTCATTTGCATAGGATTGCCTGCTAATGCATAGTTACATGTATCACATTGAGCCTCCCCCTTAGCAAACACTATTCACTGGCCAGGTTGTCTTCTGCCTGCTATTGACTTGCATGGCAGAATACTGATTTTAGTTAGAATGCTTATCTGTGGTTTATTTTATTATTTTCCCCCCGATCCTGTGTGCATGCTGCTGCCCCATGCTAAAACAGCTGAGATCAGTGAAAAAAAAAATAAAGTTGATTTTTTATTTTTATTTTTTGTTTGCACTGCCAATGGCCAAGGCCATTGACATGCCTCCTCAATGATATGCAGCCTTTATTTGGAGCTGTCATAGCTCCGTATTGGATTTTGCAGAAATGTACTCGGTTACTAACTAAATACATTTCTGCAGATAGCACTAGCCTTGCACGGATTATTGCAAGCTTCCTGGACTGCAAAATCACCTCATTTGCATGAATTCCTCCAGCAAATGGGGTGATTTGCATACCAGGGCTTAGTCCATGCATGATTACTGCAGAAGCTGTCATGCACGCCCCTGCAGGCTGTTCCTAGATTGCACGGCAGACATATTGCCTGCATGAGCTCCTGCACTAATCATGCAAACCGTGCAGGGCATAGTGAATTTGGGGGAATGTGTCTTTCATTGGCGAAGCTACTGCTGAAAGTTTTGTTTTTGAAGTTAGTGTCTCCATTGTTTCTATCTCTTTTGACATTTAAAATTTTTCCAGGGCCAATTGCTACTGCAGTTATGAATTGCTAGCTTCAGGCTTGCTGCTACACGTGTCTGGGACTCAGGATCTGCACCCATACTGGATCAATAACTTCTTCTTTAGGTTGTTTTTGAGTAGTACCTAAGCAAAAGGTATTACTGAATGGACAAAGTAATCTTCTCTAATGTAGGCTCTCCTTTTTGCTCAATCCTTGCCTTTGTCTAAGAAAATTTGAATTTTGTTGGGAGCTCTGTGGAGAGGGTGTTTACTGAATATCCAACATCTTGGAATCGTGTCACCAACACCATTAAAGCTTCATCAAGCAGGATGGCTGCCGTAGTCCTTTTGGACACAGAAGCTGCTTTCCACAACTGGAGTCATTCCTCATAGAACCACCTTCATAAAAATGCACACTGCTATAAAACCATGCACTGTATATTGTACAAGTACTTCTATGACTCATATTTGGACACAGAGCAATTATTATAAACAACTCCTATCATCATTTTGATTATAACTATACATATTTCTGTCTTGCAATCCTATTTTTGTGGGTGGAAGAAGAAACACATTTACTGTTATGATACAAATTAACCTGAAGTCAGAAACTGCAGTGGAATAGAGTCACTTCCTAACTTCTCTCTTGCATGATGTAACAGTATTCAGCTGTTGTTGGACTGTTTCAGTATTTCATACCTGATGCATAAAAATTACATGTGGTAACATTGTAGTAATATAAGTGTGTGTACTCATATATTAACTTAAGTTATCTACAAAAGCACCGCTATGTATTTGCATACTGTAACAAGGTAAGACATATACAAGGATATGTCATAATAATGTTCAACACTACAGTCTAGGTTCAGGTAGGGTTGCCACATTTTCAAATGCCGAAAGTGGGACATTTTTGGTACAAACGTCAGATTTTGCAGGCCGAAACATACCCACGGCCAGTACAAAGGACAGAATTTCACTTTTTTGCCTAAATAAAAGCTTGTTTTTGTAGCATTTTAGTTGCTTATTCTGTTTGTTATAACATTTAGATGTTTCAGATACAGAATTAATGTTTTATGCAACTATTACATAAAATACAGGAAATAATTTTGTCCTAAAATCTCAGCACATTTGCCATTTTTACAATTTTTTTGCAGGACACAACTGCCCAAAGAGGGACTGTCCCTCGCAAAGTGGGACAGGTGGTAACCCTAGGTTCAGGCCTTACCCTGAAAATGCAGCACCTGACACAGCATTAGTTCAGGGCTGACTCTGTCTGATGCAAGTAGAACACAGCCAATACAAGTATAGCTAAAGATTGTGTGAGTTGCCTGGCATCAATTTTAATATATGTATGTGATCAGGAGGACGTTATTAGACCCTAGATGGTCAGTGAATGTGCTACATGTTGTCTGTTAAACAAAGCAAGGGCATACTGGGCACTCCTACATCTACCTACAGGGGCAGCAGCTGGGGGTTCCTCCTCTGAGTCCTCCTGTGACTGTAGCTGTGGTGGCCTAGGCATTGGTGGGGGGATGTCTCTCCAGTTCCCTTGCTGATCCTACTGCAGCTGTTTCCACAGGATCAGATTGTGTAGCATAGCACAAACTGTGAATATTTATGTACATGTGCATGGAGTGTACTGCAAATATATCTAGGCACCAGAGCTAGGACTTCAGGAGCCCAAAGACATGTTCTATGATGTTCCTAGTTTGTGCATGTGTCTCATTCCATGGGTGTGTGTGCATTTCTGATGGGTGTCATTATCCACGGGTCTGGGGCATAGCCCGCATCCCCCAGTAAATAGCCCCGTGGGATGTCACCCCTAGCAAACACCCGGTACAGCTGTGATGTGTGCCAGATATTGGAGTTGAGATAACTACCAGGGTTGCCAGCACACGCATTCAAGATAATCTCCTGGGTATTGCACACAACTTTGCAGTTGATGGAGTGGTATCCCTTGTGGTTAAGCTAGGTTCTACCCTGCTAACCAGGTGGTGCCTTGATGTGTACATGAGTGAAATCTATTGCACCCAGTATTTCAGGGTAGTGCACTACATGATAGAAGTGTTGCATATTGATGGTCCTATCCTCTGCACTAAGGGGAAATATATATGTTCTCTGGCATGTATATGTATAGCATCCAAGAATTCATGGAGCACCCTGGATGCTGATACCTGAGACAACCCCATCATGTCCCCAGTTGGTCTTTGAAAAGTAACGATAACTAATATCCTAAGGGCTACAAATACCTTACTTTCCACTGGGATGGGTTCCCCTTGGTTGGCTCTGGCTCTGAGTTGAGGCTGGCAGAGCTCATAGAGTTCTTGTAAAAGTGTCTCTGTCCAGCCTGTAGCACTCTACAGTCTCCAGCTCATATAGCACCTGGTAGGTTACCTTGGACCCAACCAGTCTTCTCCTGCTCGGCCTCGGCCTATTCTCATCACCACCAGCAGCATAGACATCAGCCTTGAGCACATACAGATGTGAAATAGCTGCAGAAGCCCCTAGCATTATGTCAGTTAAAGTTTCCAAGTCTCTACTCCAATGTTGTTGAAATATCGAGGATAAATCAGAATGCAGGCTCTATGCATATTTATACATTTCATAAGCAGGACCATTATCTAATATTGGCTATTTTAAATGACATTCACCTGCTTAAGATGTAATTACCAGAATTTACAACTCTTGCTGCAGTGCATGGTATTGCAGTCTGTGCACCAATGTGCAGCAAGATGCTGCTATGCATAATGACAGCAACTTATGTAAAACATTTTATAATATATTACATGGTCATAAGTAAGTACTAGGCTACCTGCACTTGTGAGCCATTTTAAGCCTAGCCAGGTGAGAATCAAGCCCTGTATTTTGTCTCTGTAAGGTAAATACCTTAAACATTACACTAACCCCCTTAACCAAAATATCATCCCTATTGTCATGATATGTACAGGATGCACTAATTACAAAGAATTGTACTTCATTTCTATAACCTACAATGTCGGCATAGTATGATTAAAAGTTGGTATCCTCTATACTTGAACACAAGACTATCGGCACCCTAGTCCAACAACTAACAGTTGTTGCCACAGCAGTATTCAAGCAGAGGTCTCTAAATAGAGGGGATTACAGGAGCACAGTCCCACTTACGAAGTTTGCACAATGCTTAGAAGTTCTCACCATTATTTATAAAATGCATTAGGTTTCTATTTTTGGATGTCTAGCTTGTGTCTAGTAAAATGATGGTCTTCTCACACAAATAGCAATTCCATTAACATTGCATTTTGCAAGAAGTGGTGCAGTGCACACACACACATGCGCGCGCATGAAAAAGACCCCATAAAATCAGAGTCACCTGACACCCCCCCCTAATGTCATCAACATCCATGGAAAACATAAACACCATGTAGGAGCTTACATGGAGTGAACAGCCCTACATGGTCCCTGTTTTTTGTGGGTCAACAAATCCACTGCCTCTGTACATTATTTACATAATAACCATGCTGACCAACTAGAAACTATATGGATAGTAGCCATGTCAGCTAGGCAACAGCACGAATGGGAGCATGGAGTTAAAGACACAATGCAGGGTATTACTGTACCTGTTGTGGCAATACATCATACCCATCTTTTAAATTACATTTTTATTATTCATTTTCAAATATTTTCATGTAGCAGTGCATTACACAAATTTGTGCTAACATAAAAATGATAACATTAAAGTGATCTATCACACATCATTGATTATTTTGGACATCCTTGGCCGTTGCATGTGTGTTTTTACCTTTTTATAGACATTCTATCCATATTTCTGGTCTTTTGCATGCTCTTGCTTCCATGTAAGCTCCTGTACATGGAAACATTTTGCATAAACTTCCAACACGGACATGGAGCCTAGACAGTTGTATGTAGATTTGTTGGATCACTCCACCATGTTGGTTTGCTTCATTAGCAGAAAATTCAACTAATTATGCTGAAATTTGCAAGCCACAAAACTTTCCATTCATGCATGTGAATGCACGATTGCTCGCAATTACTTAGACTTTACTGAACTTAAAACTCACTGTTCCCATGTTTGCATCATGCCGCAACACAAACACAGAAAAATGACCATTGGCCAGATTAACGAAACCTTGTACGGAGTGCAAGAAGAGTGTAGGAGCTCACGGAGGCAATAGGTCTGCCGTGCAATCCAGGTACAGCCAGCAGGGGTGTGCACGAGAGCTGCTAAAGCTACTCTTGCACGGACAGTGTCGTGCTATGCAAATTACCTCATTTGCTGCTGAAAGGTATGCAAATGAGGTAAATTTGCAATCCAGGAAACACTAACCTGTCCGTGGAAGATTAGTGTTATCTGCAGAGATGTACTCCATTGGTAACGGAGTACCGTTCTGCAAATAGCTAAATGGAGCTATGACAGCTCCAAATAAAGGATGCATACAGTTGAGGAAGCATGCCAATGGCCAAATATAAGGCTATTGGTATTTCTAAATGTTTAAAATTATTAAAATCTAACTTTTTTTCCCCCGATCTCTGATGTTTAAGTGTAGCGCAGCACCGCGCAAATGCGTGGCACTTTAAAAAACAAGAAAATAATTTAAAAATAGCCATTTTCACTAAAACGCTTATCCTGCCATGCAGGTGAATGGCAGGCTGAAGACAACATGGCCATTGAGTACTGGTTGCTAAGGGGGGGGAGCTCAGTGTGAGAGATGTAACCATGCATTAGTAGGCAATCCTATGCAAATGAGGATAAGGATAGTGAATCCCAATTTTCACCAGCATGTGAGCCATGTCCCAAGAGTGTAAGTGTAGGAGTAGGTGAGTAGTAAAGTAGAATATAGGTAACATCATGAGGGGGTGTGTCAAAAAGGCTGTAAGCTAATTGGAGCACAGTGACTTGTGTTTGCCCTGAGTTGCTCAGGATTGCAAGAGGCATGTCTACAGTTGTCCTTTTTGAAAACCAGAAGACAAAGGTGCACACCGTGAAAATATCTGAAATTTCTTGCAAATGTGCACACAGTGCATGCACGCATGTGCATGCGTGTGCGCTTGTTTGCGCAGCGCTGCCCCAGGCGGAAACAGATAGGGAAAAGGAAGGAAAAGAAGTAGTAGGAAGTTAACCAAGAAGAACTAGCAGAGCTGCCAGGTGAAATATATCAGAATCAGCCAATTACAGAGGCAGCAGATTAGCCCAGCCCAGCACTTTAAACTCTGCAAACAGCATTCTTCACTGTTTTTTTTCCCAAGAACTCTGCAACACTGCAGTATACAAAGAGGGGAAAGCTTAAAAACTTTAAAGTCAGACAAAATGTTAGGGGCTGTTCTTGCTATCATAAACCAACATGTGCAAGGTGCAGAGGGTGGTGATGTTGTGAATGCTGCTGAGCAACCCACAGTGAGGAGTCGGAGAAGAGTGTACAGACCCAGGGTAACCTACCAGGGGCTACATGAGCTGGAGATAGTGGAGAGCTATAGGGTGGACAGAGACCTCCTGCAGCAAATTGTTGAGCTGTGCCAGCCACGCCTCACACACACAGAACCAACAGAGAGGAACCCATCCCAGTGGATACCAAGGTATGTGTTGGCCTAAGAACACTAGCTACAGGTACCTTCCACAGACCAACTGGTGATATGATGGGGATTTCACAGGCATCAGCATCCAGGGTACTTCACCAGTTCCTGGATGCCATGTCAGCACATGTTGGTGAGCACGTATATTTCCCCAATTCCCGTGAGGCATTGGCCAGCAATATGCGTCTTTTCCACCAAATAGCAGAATACCCTGAGGTAGTGGGTGCAATAGACTGCACACACATACACATCAAAGCACCACCCGGTGAGCGGGGTAGGGTCTACATCAACCGCAAGGGCTTCCCCTCCATCAACTGCCAGGTTGTGTGCGATGCTCAGGGCATAATAATGAATGTGTGTGCTGGCTGCCCTGGAAGCTATCATGATTCCCACATCTGGCATCTGACGCAGCTGTACCAGTGATTTCCCAGTGGATCAATCCTGATGATGGTCACCAAATGGGGGATGCTGAATATGCACTGGAGCCGTGGCTGATGACACCGATCAGAAATGCACACACTAGAACAACAACTCCATAATGAGGCACACGCACAAGTAAGAAATATAATTGAGCATGTGTTTGGAATGCTCAAGTCATGGTTCCGGTGCCTGGACACATCTGGTGGAGCCTTGCAGTACTCACCAACTACATGTACCGAAATTGTCATGGTATGTGCCATGCTACACAATATGATCCTGCAGAAACAGCTGCAGCAGGAACAACATGGGGCAGGGCCAAACAGCCCCCAACCATTGCCAAGGCCTGCACAGGCACAGCGTGACTCAGAGGAAGGACAACCTGAGCCTGCCCCAGTAGGCAGAAGGAGACGTGCCCAGTATGCCCTGGCCCTGGCAAAGAGGCAACGCATAGCACATACACTGACTCAGTATAAACCATGGAAATGAAACCTCTCTCTGACTCGCACATACAATAAAAGGGATGCCTAACTTGACACTACCTGTTTTCAAACATGTATAGGGAGTGTAATATGTGCATTCGACATAGGCAGCCCAGCAGCACCACCTGAGGCATGAGTCCCTATTTTAAGCAATGTAAAGCACTGCTAAGCAAATTTTACCAGTATTGAGCATATTTAAATACAACTAACTAGCGCAAAGTCGGGCAACGTCGGGCAAAGTTGGGCAATGTTGGGCAAAGTTGAGCAAAGTTGGGTAAACACGCTCACACCTGCTTTATTGTTCCTCAACCAGTCAGGTCTGCCCAGCAAGAAAATAAAAAGCAGTGACAAGGCTCAAACTCAGGATACTGTGCACTATAGTCACAGTACTGAACCACTAAGCCATGACAGCATTTCACTGGCACAGACACAACTTAAGTCACTCACACATACCAGTTGTGGGGGTCACATACCTAACAGTCACAGCCAGCAGGACAATTGTAGACAAACGCAAACACAAACAAATGCTGTATCATGCCCTCTGAAGAGGCATATGAGTAACCTCCCCGCAAGCCTGTGCAGACAGATAACAGCAGGCCAGGCAGTGTGATGTGGGTTGAGTAGGCTATGAAGTCACAAACTGATATGCTTGTAATTGGAAGCTAAGGTCTGTAGTGCAGTGGTATGCCTCAAGTTAGTACGATAGGCAACAGTACAGACTGAAATGGAGTACCTGACATAGCAGTGCAGGGCTAGCAAATGTGTATAAGTGTCAGGTGTACCCCTCATCCTATGTACACCCACAGTAACTATCAGGTGTGCCCCCCCGGGTAGAAATGTACAAATAATAGCTGTCCCCCCATATGTAGAAATGTTGATAAGTCTCTGCAAATTGACTCATGGAAGCCCTGCAGACACAGCGTGCTTCCTGTCAATGTACAACACAAAGGTGAGCCCTGAAGTAAAAACCAACTTGATTTTTCACACACATATAGTATATATGCCCATAGTGGGCATGCTCACACACTTAAACAAATTTAGCAAATTTCAGTCAGCAACATACTGAAAGGTCATAATGGGCATGTTCACACACTTAGGCCATGTCTGAGTACAGCAGTGGGCCACACATATCTGGCAGTTGCAGTTCTTACTCCAGACACTTGTCACTATTCACCAATCCTGCCTTGCGCACAAAGTGATATGAAAACAGACCCATATAATATATTGGACCCCTGTCATAAACAAACTATGTACTACAAGTACTTAAGTTGTTCAAAGAAAGTGAAAATCCAAAGAAGATCAATAAATCTCCAATAAGTATCATCAAGAACCAATGAGCACTCATAACATTATCCAAGCCATGTTCTGACAAAAATATTGCCAAAGAGTCCATAGAGAACCATGAAGCTTTCTTTCGCTATGTCATAAATATCAATGTAAACTCATATATGTTCTGAGTCAGTGCAAAGTGTAAATGAATACATGTACATGACTGACATTGCCAACATCTTGTCAGACAGGTTCATACATATTTACCCTCCTCTCACTGACAAAAAGGCCCATTACCATACCTGGAGATTGTGAAAACCCAGAAATCCCATATACAATGATTAAACAGCTCTATCCAAACCTAAAAACACGGCATCTATGGGATGACATGGTTTCCCTGGCTGTGTCATATGTGAACTCCAAAACAAACAGACCCTGCACCTGAACAGTCTGTTGAGACTCACCCTCTGTACAGGATATGAAACTGTTGAATGGGTTACAGCAATGTTTGGCACATTCCACAAGTGTTGGTGCACAACAGACCATGGGAGCTATTGTCTTATAAGCCTAATAAACCTGATCTGCAAGGCTATAGAGTCCATCATTATGGAACTCATAAACAGAGCTATTGGGAGCCTACAAACACCCAACCCTACCCATTTTGATTTGGCCAGGGGCAGATCATGGTTCCTAAACCTGCTAGACAGTTTTCAAGGCAGTCACCCAGGACATACATCAATGAAATGAGCTCCACATGGCCTACATAGACCTAGAAAAGCCCTTTTCCAGCATCCCACACATATGTTGTATCCACAAAATCAACAACCTGTGCATAAACACGTATGTCATCTGATGGATTGCCAACTGGGGCACAGATAGATCCCACAAGGTAAGAATTGTGGTCTCCTGCTCAAGCTGGTAGCAATTGCTGTCCCCCATGGCTCAGTCCTGGGACCCCTCCTGTCTGGTGTATACTTTTCAGAAATACAGTCAAACACACGAGGGCTATGGTTAGCAAAGTTTGTGGATGACTGCAAAAAGGATGTCATAATCGATATTTGGGACAACAGAGACATCATTCTCACTCAGACAGATGTAGTGTTAAAATTATGGCCTTGAGCTGCAGTCATACAAATACCACATAGGTGCCAACACCCTAAATATGGAGGTAATAATAAGGGATCTATGGACATATGTGGATAGTCATCTCTACTTCTAGAAACACATTCACAAAGTGGTTAGAAAATCATGCTATGTGTTCCTACAAATTGCCAAGGTCTTTGCATGTAGGTAAAAGGAGGTTCCCTCTACTCATCAGTCATCAGACCCATCAGAGAGTATCACGGCACACTTGCGATGACTCTGACTAAGCACCTTCAGCAGCTGGAAAGACCACTGAAGTACCTCAACAAGAGGATTACTGGCCTCAAACAGTTGCCCCATGCAACAAGACTGAAATTAACTCAATCTGTACTCTGTTGCATACTGTCTACTCAGGCGTTCTCTGCCCAACAGACAGGTCCATGTCCAATGCAGAACTGATGTGCATGCGCACATGCTCTAAAAATATCATCATCACAACAATAAATAGAACATGTTGGAGGGATACATTACTAACTCACAGACTTCCATTGCTTTGGAACAGGCTCCCAACCTACATTAAGCTGAGTCCCTAACTGACACTCTTCCAGAGGAGCCTTGATGAGTATATGTGAAACTGAACTGTCACACCATGGATCACTTCATCAGCTCTACTACACAGAGGCCTAGGGAACTAACCCCATGTGTGGTGATATCTGCACACTTTGGCCATACTAATATATGCCTTCAGGCAGATAGCCTATTACCTACCTATGTACCTATATATATATATATATATATATATATATATATATATATATATGTGTGTGTGTGTGTGTGTGTGTGTGTGTGTAGGGGGAACATAGTGTAATAAGCCAAAGATGGATGGGCAGAGATGTGTGTAAGAGGGTGACCATGACAGAGAGTGTTAGAAAAATATGTATTAATGTATATGTTTAGTGCTTATTAGAAGCTAAAAAGGTTAACACATTTCATTCTATTTTATGTACAGCTTAATTCTGTATGAAATTACAAGATGCTTTTCAAACTGCAGTATGCTTTCTGAAATTGCAAGATGCTCTCTGACCTAGTATTTGCTAGCACAGCAAAATTCATGTTTATGCCTTTTGGAAATTTACTGAGAAGCAGGTGATTATCTGCTAGGTCAGGAAAATAAATGAATAGAACAATACTGTTTTCTATAATGTTATTGAACTTGAACAATCAGATCTGTTCGTGTTATGAGAACATGCACAGCTGCAGAAAAGAAAGATACATTGAACAAAGACTGCTTGAAGAAATGAACTATAATCTGTACTTGCTTTGTGCTCGAATTAGCCATAGTACCTTGAGTGGTAACACTGCATAGTGAGATGTTGCATCTGACCGGTGGTCATCAAGGCTACATTGTTTTTCTTAAGAAGTTTTTTTTGTAAACTTGATGTGCCAGCAGAAAATCATGGACAAATAGCTTCTATGAAATAATATTGAAAGAACTTGTGATTTATTATGTCAGCTTGGTGGGCAATGTCTTGTAAGAAATGTATAAGAATAGCTTCACTTCCTGATTCTAGTTAGACAAATTCTGTATTAGCACGTTTTTGTCTCCTTGCTGCAAGATTAAAGTGCCTTAACCTGAACCTGCTGTGTGTTGATCTTTTTGAAGTTGTTTTTCCTATGACAGATTGGTTCTTCGGACAGGAAACTCTCACTTCGCCTCAGGTCAGATGGGCCAGGTGGCATGAAACTGTATGGGGAAGAGACCACATCGGTTCTTCTGCTCTGAAAGACCTCCGACTGAATTGTCATTCAAAAGAGGCCAGCTACTTTTCTGATCTGTGACTGGAGGATGAGTTAATGGCTTTCCATCGAACCTGGTGATCAAGCACGGAGGCTCAGGTAAGGTGAGATTTACCTTATTTCTGTTTTAGATCAGGGACTTGATTTGAATTATCTGTTAGGAGATTTGTTTTGTACAAGTCAGGGACAGAAAGATTGCAGTCTTGTCATAGATCAGGGAAACAGAATAGGTAAGACAGTTATTCTAGATAAACTGTGAAACAGAAAAATCGTGGTACCACGTGAAAATAAGAAGGGTTACGTAACATTTTTTAACAGTCAGAACAATATGGGTAATAAGTGCATAAAAAGTTCCCAAGACCCACCACTAACTGAAGATGTAAAATATATGCAGTTACAGCATGCCGACAATGTTAGATACTATACAAAATGGGTTAATAAATATAATTTTGATGGCAAATTAGAAAAATCCTCGCTTATTAAACTTATCAAACAGCTTAAAACTGACGCAAAAGGTCAGGTAAAAAAGCAACGTCAATTAGGCATTCCTCAGGCACACAGGTGGATTGAGGAAGCAAACCGCAGGGAACAAAAAATTAATAATTCAAAAGCTATGTTTCTAGATAAAGAAGACAATAATTTGGTAATAGCATCAGCCCCTCCACCCCTCCACTTCCCACACCACAATCTGAAATGAGTGGACAAGCTGGTCCACCTCCGCTATACCCGGCTGTCACCGCGAAGCCAAGACTGTATGTCAGAGATCCCATCGAGACTAGGTCTCGAACATGTAACTTAAGAGGGGATACCGAGTTATATCAAATAAACAAAAATTCACAAGCTATGAGTGAAGAAGAGATATGTCCACTCATAGAAGTACCAAATCCTCAGGCAGGACAGGCAGGACAGGACCCGACTCTCCTAGTATATAGACCGTGGACACCGGAAGACATCCGGAAAGCCACAGAGGGAATTCCCCATCCAATAGTTAATTTTAGAAAATTCTTAGAAGACTTACAGGGCATGAGGTTACGTTATCATTTAAATGGAGAAGTAGAAAAAATAGACAAATCATAGGTCCAGATTGGCACATGATCAGTGGTAACTGGAATCCCCATGACTCTGAACACAAGCCACACTCACATAGCAACACAGAACTGGATACCAGAGTGAAAGGTCTAACAGACCGAATCTCTGAGAAGTGGAAGCCTAGGGCAGACTGGACTTGCATAATTCAATGCATCCAACAGGAAGGTGAAACTGTTGACAGATATTATGCTAGATTATTAGAGTGTTTTAATAACCATTGTGGAATGCAGGTACCTGAAGACCAAACACATGATTCCCCATATGAGCAACAGCTAAAGAATGCATTTTTGAAAGGCAGTATTTTGCCTATAAGCAGCTTTATTACAAAGCACATGGTAGGCCATCATACAAGTAGAGTACAGTCACTACTTGAATATGCTAGACATGCCGAAAGGCATTTTAACAGTAAAAAGAAAAAGAAAGCCCAAGTATTTTCTGTAGAAGATGGAGCAGAAGTTTACGTAGTACAGTCTGGAAAAAAGGGCAAGAAATATGCCCAGGGAAACAAACACTCTGATAAATGATCAGAAGAGTTTGAAGAGAGAAAAAAAGGGGTGAATGTTTTAAGTGCGGAAAAAAGGGACATTTAGCAAGGGATTGCAAGCAAAACAAGAAGGTAACCATGGAAAATAAGGAGGGTGAGGACTGACTATATGATGGTTGAGAATCACTAGAAGGGAGTAACCAAGAAAAGACAAATGCAAATGTGATAGAGGGAGTAGAGGATGTGATAGAAGAAATAGAGGAAGTGCAAGAAATCACAGATGGTGAAGAAAGTGAAATTTTAGACTTAGCATTATTGAGCCTAGAGCTCTATTTAGCAGACATGAAACTGGAAGTTACACTTCTGGTAGAGGGGAGGGAAGTTAAATTCCTGTGTGACTCAGGGGCTTCACGGACCCTGGTACATCCTTCCAAACTACCAGAAAATTCAGAATCACTTGATTACATATTAGTGAAAGCAGCTAATGGACAGCTGTATCGGGAGCCACTCTCCCATAACATAGCAATAACTGACACTGCTTCAGGGATGACCCAGAAAAGCAAAATTGTTGTTTCTGCAAAATGCTCTTTTGGGCAGAGATCTTATGCAAATATTTGGCATAGCAGTAGTTCCGACTATGCAGGGTATGGAAGCACAGTGACAAATGGATACTTTTGTGGTGCAACCGGAGGGTGAAACATTTTATTGGTACAGCCAGGACTTAGTCACGACTGGTCCAAGGGCAGTAACCGAAGAACTGATGAACGTAGCCATCAGTAAGTCCCCCTCCTTTGACACTGATAAACAGCATGTGTTGCACTGTACTCTGTATTATTGCAGCACACCAGGACCTGAGAAGGAATATGAGCAAGAACTGTTCAAAAACCATGCAAACAGATTCATATTACGTAATCTGTACTGGGACACAGAAGGAAACAGTGTAGTTAGCTGTTTATTGCCCCAGGAATTCTTTGCACTCTATAAATCTAATCAATTACCACATGTTAGTTTAACTAAGGACAAGAATGTGAAATGGGCAGATCTGGGAGAAAAAGTCACAAAGTGGGAAAAACAGGCAGAGCTAGAATTGTCAGAACGGGGAGTACAGAAGCAGAAGTTAAATTGGATAACACAGACACACCCAGCTGTACACTTGCAGTCTAGCGAGGACAGCTGATTAGCACTCTTACTAGAAGAGGAAGAAAATGCCTTACGGAGCATACCAGAAACTCTCTGGCCAACAGGGAAGTCAGATGTAGGACTAATTCGTACAGCAGGACCAGTTACTATTATGCCAAAATCAGCATTTAGACCTCAAAAGAGACAGTATCCCTTAAGAAAAGATGCAGAAGTAGGAATCAAACCTATAATAGCAGCTTTGCTTATGGAAGGAGTACTGATAGAATCTCCCGATTCACCATGTAACACACCCTTATTTCCTGGCAGGAAAGCAAACGGAGAATGGCGTATGGTCCAAGATTTACAAGCTGTAAATGACGCAGTAATACCTAGAGCACCTACGGTGCCAGATCCACACACCCTATTGAATGATTTGAAGCCTCAACAGAAGTATTTTTCTGTGGTAGATATTAGCAATGCGTTCTTTTCTATACCGATACACCCTGACAGCCAACATTGGTTTGCATTTACATTTCAGAGGAAAAGGTATACATACACGCAACTACCACAGGAGTATTGTGAAAGCCCAACAATATTCGCACAAGAGATGGCAAGCAACTTGGCAGGATTTAGCCCACCAAGAGGCAGCCAAATTTTACTTTATGTAGACGACATCCTGCTGGCAGCCCCCACCCAGCAAGAATGCAGAGAAGATACCATAGCATTACTACAATTTCTAGCCACTCAAGGACATAAAGTAAACAAAAACAAATTTCAGCTTTGGAAAAAGCAGGTTAAATACCTGGGATATGTAATATCCAAAGAAGGCAGAACATTAGATGAAGATAGGAAAATAGCAATTTTAGAAGCACCCAAACCGACTACTAAGAAGGAAATGATCTCCTTCCTGGGCACGACTAACTTCTGTCGGAGTTGGATTCCAAACTATGCCTTGGAGTCTGCTCCACTGACCAACTTGATATACAAGAAGCCTATGGCAGCACAAGATTTATTACAATGTACACAAGAAGCAGAATCAGCTTTCTGCAAACTGAAACAATTTATAGCATCCTCATTAGTTTTAGGATTACCGAACTATCATAAACATTTTTTCCAAACTGTAGATTGTAAGCAAGGTTATATGACATCAGTGTTAACACAGCAACATGGGGATAAATAACGCCCCATAGCTTACTATTCATCACAGCTGGACCCAGTGGCACGATCCCTGCCCCACTGTGTACAAGCAGTAGTTGCAGCTGCAATGGCAGTACAGGCTTCGGCCTCAGTAGTGTTGTTCCACCCTCTCACATTGAGAGTGCCTCATGCAGTCGCGATTATTTTACTGCAAGAAAAAGTAGCATATCTTTCTCCTGCTAGACATCTTTCCTGTATGACTATACTCTTGAGCCAACCTCAAATGACAATTGAATGATGTACAACTTTAAATCCGTCTACCTTCCTCCCGACCCCTGCGGATGCTTTTCAAACTGCAGTATGCTTTCTGAAATTGCAAGATGCTCTCTGACCTAGTATTTGCTAGCACAACAAAATTCATGTTTATGCCTTTTGGAAATTTACTGAAAAGCAGGTGATTATCTGCTAGGTCAGGAAAATAAATGAATAGAATAATACTGTTTTCTATAATGTTATTGAACTTGAACAATCAGCTCTGTTCGTGTTATGAGAACATGCACAGCTGCAGAAAAGAAAGATGCATCGAACAAAGACTGCTTGAAGAAATGAACTATAATCTGTACTTGCTTTGTGCTTGAATTAGCCATAGTACCTTGAGTGATAACATTGCATAGTAAGAAGTTGTATCTGACCGGTGGTCATCAAGGCCACATTGTTTTTCCTAGGAAGTTTTTTTTTTGTAAACTTGATGTGCCAGCAGAAAATCATGGACAAACAGGTGCTATGAAATAATATTGAAAGAACTTGTGATTTATTACGTCAGCTTGGTAGGCAATGTCTTGTAAGAAATGTATAAGAATAGCTTCACTTCCTGATTCTAGTTAGACAAACTCTGTATTAGCACATTTTTGTCTCCTTGCTGCAAGATTAAAGTGCCTTAACCTGAACCTACCATGTGTTGATCTTTTTGAAGTTGTTTTTCCTTTGACAGAGAGCCATCCAGGACTGTCCCACCCAGCA
Source organism: Protopterus annectens (assembly GCF_019279795.1). Classification (NCBI taxonomy): domain Eukaryota; kingdom Metazoa; phylum Chordata; order Ceratodontiformes; family Protopteridae; genus Protopterus; species Protopterus annectens. The sequence continues at coordinate 1,421,123,747 of NC_056726.1, forward strand.
CACAGCCCAACAGCACAAAAGACATGAGATGCACATCTCATCCACTGTACATAACAGCCACCAGTATCTGTAAGCATTACAGTGTATGTGGTCCATGTGCCTGCTGTACAACATGACTGTACAGTGAAGTACACATCTACTATCTGTAAACATGTACCTGTCACATAGGTTCATAGGTATGTAGTAGACTATCTTCACGAAGGCATATATTAGCCTAGGCAAGTTTGTGCAGCTTTCACCACCCCACTGGGTAGTCTCCCAAGCCCTAGTTCTAATACTTAGTACCCTAAGCCCCTTTCTAGTGGGTCTGCTGATGTGATGCCTGGCGTGAATTATCTGTTTCCCATCCACTCATCAAAGTTCCTATTGAAGAGTGTCAGCGAGGGGCTCTGTCTGATGTACATTGGGACTCTGTTCCACAGTAAGGCAAGTCTCTGGGATGGTACTCTATCCCAACAGCATGTTGTATTCATTGTTGTGATGAGGTTCATATCCCTGGAGTGTGTAGTGCATCTCAATTTTGTTATCCGTAGATGGAGCATGTTCAACAGTTATGTGTTGGACATGGCTCTGTATGTTAGGCAGAGTGTGCCTCTGAGTAGGCGGTACGCAACAGAGAGCAGATTTAGTTTTACCAGGTGTGTTGCATAACACAACTGTTTGAGGCCAGTAATCCTCTTGGTGAAGTACCTCTGTGGTCTCTACAACTGCTGGATATGCTTAGTCGAGTACATCCAAAATGGTGCATTGTACTCAATGATGGGTCTGATGACTTAAGAGTAGAGGGCCACCACTACCTTTTTTTATCTTGATGCAAACCCTTTGTTGATTACGTGGGCCACATAGGATTTCCCGATTGCTTTGGCAACATGGTTGTCAAAGGAAAGATGACTATCTACTTGTGTCCCCAGATCCCTTATTACCTTGTCAGTTTTAAGGGGGTAACACCTATGTGGTAGTTTGTGGGTACTTTGTTTTCGCCAAAGGGGATTACTATGCATTCTTCCATATTGAGCTTGAGACCATGATTCTGACACCACACATGTCTCATAGAGTCTGTTCTGGAGAATATTTGTGTCATCCGGGAAATCTATTATGGCAAACACTTTACAGTTCCCAGCAAACTTAGCCAACCACAACCCTCCTGTGTTGGCATGTACTTTTGAGAAGTCTATACCAAACAGGTGGGACCCCAGGACTGAACCCCAGGGGACACCAGCTGTTACCAGTGTAGAGTCTGACATGTAGCCAGCAACTCTTAATTTGTGGTATCTATCTGTGAGCCAGTTTGCAATCCATCTTGTGATGTATGGATTCATGCCCAGGTTGGTGAGTTCATCTATGGTACCTGACTGGGGAATTGTGTCAAAGGACTTAGCGAGGTATAGGTAGGCTGTGTGGAGCTCATTTCAATCATCTGTAGCCTGGGTAACTGTCTCAAAGAAATTGATCCAGTTCAGGAGGAGTGATCTGCATTTGACAAAGACAAACTGGGTGTACTCAACTGTGTGAAGGTTTCCAATGTCTTTATTGTTGACTTCCATTATGATTGGCTCCATTGCCTTGCAGATCAGACTCATCAGGTTCATAAAGCGTGAATGCCAAGGGTCTTTTGTGGCCGCACCCCTGTGGAGTGGGAAGAATGTTGCTGTGCAACATTCTATGGGTACATATCCTGTAGAGAGCATGTAGAGAGGTGTAGGTATCCTTGATGAATATGGATACATCCCCACCCTATGTGCTATGATCCAGGTTCTGATGCTGGAAGGTATGGAATGAGTAGTATCCTGGTGGTGGTGCTAGTGTGCTCTCTGGAGCCTTGAAATAGGTTTTTGTTACTGCACAAATATCAATATTCTCCATACTGAAAAGTGCCTCGAGTGTGTGCATCTGGAGGCTGAGACTTCTGGCAATGAGTAGCATTTAGCTCACTTTGTGGTTATTTGTGTTGGTTATGGGGTTTGGTTTGTCCTGAGTGACCGGTGTTCCACACCTGAAGTCAACGCCTCATTGGTCCGATCTGACCATAAGCTAATTACCCTTCATGTCCACATTCTGCCCCCACCCCCCATTAAGGAAACCATGTTAAAAAATTTCTCCAAAGACAACTTCATGCTTCTTAAGACAAAAGTGGTGAACTTCAGGACACCCATGCAGATGGACAATACAGTTACGACTACTGAATCCTACACAATTGCACATTATAAGCACTTACATGAGTGCATGGATCATGCTATCCCAAACAGAACCAAGACGCTATCCTCCAAGAAAAGGAAGACAATCTGGTGGTCCCCTGCCATAAACAAACTGCACAACAGAAGGAAGAAACTGTTGCAAAAGAGGAGAACACATGAGTGGAGGAGCTCCCTGGTCAGCCTCAGTAAGAAGCTGTGATCACTGATAAAATCCTCCAAAGCTAGTTATGAAAACAAAATCACCACTGATTCTAAAGACAACAACAAAGCATTCTATAGCTATGTCAAGAATCACAATGGCAACACTCATATCTGCTCTGAGTTACAGCACAACGGCACTAAATATACAGACCCAATTGATATTGCCAACATCCTGGCAGATAGGATCAGTGCTAACTTTACCCTCCTCTCACCCATGAAAGAGCCCATCTCTATACCATAAGAATGCAAAGTTGCTGTCATCACGGCTGCACAGGTAAAAATCACTCTCCAAAGCCAGGGACACAGCATTCATGGGACCAGATAACATCCCAGGCTGCGTTCTACACGAACTACAGAATGAACTGGAACCACACCTAAGTACCTTGTTCCATCATAGCCTCACCTTAGGCTTTGTGCCTGTGAATGGGGCACAGTGATGGTTATCCCACTATGCAAGGGAGGAGCCAACCCGTACCCCAGGAACTAGAGCCCCATTAGCCTGATGAGCCTGGTTTTCAAGGCCATGGAACATATCATCATGGAACTTATAAACAAAGACATTGGTAATCTCCAAACTCTGGACCACAACCATTTCAGGTTTGTAAAAGGCAGATCATGTCTCCTAAACCTGATAGACTTCTTCAAAGCAGTCACCAAAGCCGTAGACAAGGGTAAGGTGGTTCACACAACCTATCTAGATCTTGCCAAGGCTTTTGACACCATCCTCCACTCTGGAATTATACATAAACTCAATAAACAAGGTATAAATCTGTATATCTCAAGTTGGGTTGCCAACTGGCTCACTGACAGAACCCACACTGTGAAAGTAGCAGACTCCAAGTCCGACTTCAGACCATTGATGAGTGGAATACCACAGGGTTCAGTCCTGTGTCCTGTGTCCTGTCCTGTTTGGTATCTACTTCCCTGAAGTACAGGCTAACACAGAAGGTCTTTGGCTAATGAAGTTCACA